>NC_142993.1:8181818-8484848 GCF_061535395.1 Colias eurytheme | reverse complement strand
AAAAAAACATGCCGTGAACAGCTAAGCCATAGCCGTCAGCTAAAACTCATATAAAATATCAGTTTGATTGCTCATAATTGCTAGAAATGTTATTTTCCATGTAACCCAGTTTGTAATATAAATAACGGACTATCTTAGCATTAAATATACGAGATAAACTATATCAAATAAGCAGAGAATGAATCACATTGTACATATAGAAGAAACGTTTGTTTTGCTTATCTTAAAACTATGAATATGTTACTGTTCTCAATAATATTTACTTTTGCAGTAATTAATTATTATGTTCCATAAATTTATTGCTTGAACGACTAGCATTTCCTTCAAAGATAAAATATTCACTATTCGTTTCATTACGATCGAATTGCAGTTTTTACTAAGTATACGTTATATTATAAAATATATTCACAGTTTATTATTTTTTCATGCCCAGTATATTCGTAATGTAAACGTGCGTATATTTGAACTGTGTTTTCTGCTTATAATGTTATTATTGTTACTTGTTCATCTTCAATAACGGGTAACTCTCTCATGAAAAGTTACATAGTCAAACATTTCAACATAGCTCTACTTACTATATTACTATAATATTTCATAACAGTCTCTACATAGAGCATACAGACATTGGTTCACTGTAGAGCTGTAGAGTATCTCTACATAGAGAACACATACGTCCGTCAGTTTGCTGTAGTGATGTAGAGTCACTAAATTCTTTTCTCACCCTCGTTCATACAAAGTAGAGGCTTTAATTGGCCAGTCATGTGAACTGATGCACGCAGTTGACTGAAGATTTACCCACCTACACGGTGACCCAGGAGTACCTTCACATAATATATCAAATTTCTTTAGTACCATACTGTGTAATAAATCTTTATTTTGCAGCACATTTAGCAATTAATGACGTTTATAATACTATCAAAGGTTTGACTAGCCACTTAAAAAAATAAATTGTATAGCTACACAAAGTGTATTTGTATTTTGCTACTTTCAAAATTGAATAATAATTAGGTATTAAACTCCTTGTAAAATAGATTTACTATTTAATTATCATTATATTTAATTTCGTTATAAACATATTTGTGTAGTTACCTAGTGAGTTATAGCATGGAGAAACATGTTTATAAATGAATAAAAATTACTGACGTATTACAATAAAAATTTAAAGTGTTTCATTATCCCTACAAAGAACGGTAGCACTAAAAATACGTTAGAGAATTCACCTTTGATAATAAATCTGTCATAGGCCTTGTTAGCTTGCTCTTGATCAAAGAGACTTCTTCACTTGAAATTCCGAAAACTAATTGGTCAAACGTAAGAATAACAACTATATACGTCACTCAAGCTATATTTGAATTCATAACATGGTGCCAACACTATTCGGTTTTAAACGTTTTGTCACGTGCAAACTTTGCGTCGAGAAAACTGATGACAATTCTCAGAAATTCTTTTGTGGTATTCCCATTCGATATGGATAGGAATTCGTGCTTTTATAGCGCCCTACGTACGAAATTGATTATTATTTAGTTCGTACATTCGCCTTTTAGGTGTATAGTTAGTTAGTTAGCTAGTTTAGTTAATTAAGAAATGCGATAAAATACAGGAATAATTGATTATGGCAGAATTATTATGATGTAATTTTGCAACAGATACTTACGAGAGTACCTATGAAATCTGAAAAATTCAGAAATAATAAAGAATTAGGTAACAAATAATTTATATGCCTTCATAATTAAATTAATATTTTAAAATATATTATCTATATTTAATGCCATAAGGTTAAGGAAAGCTTACCTCACGCTCAAAATTTCAATACTTTTAACTGTAAACTTCAACTTTAGTCACGAATTTATTCTAAACAAAAAATATAGCAAACCAATCACATAAAACCAAATAGTTCCCCATCATTTAGCGATTGCGGTCATCGTACCCAATGTTCATTGCCGTTTGATAGAAACAATGCCATGGCTCGTCACGGAGCAAACGATTCCATGATTTTATTTCCTCTGAACCGACCATTACCTTCTATAGAAAATTCCACCATTCAAAAGCCAAGCTCATTAATGTTTCTGCAATTGTTTTTACGCCTTTGTCACAGATAGCCGTTTCGAATTATGAAGTTTATACAGTCGAAGCAGACACAAATGTAGCGTAACATACTGATCGTTTTGGTAACATTTAAGGTTTCACGAAAAAAAATATGACAAATATAAAAGTGTCAAGATCCCTGCGATTATACACTATAGATGGACCCGAGAATACCGCATGAATACTTTTTAATGCGCCAACGATACGACGAACTATTGTTACCGCTCTCAATGGAGAATGTTTTTCTGTGGGACATTATTTTCTTGAGTGTATTCTTTTTTGAAGAATTCACATAAACTACATTTATATGAAGTCGTATCTATGCGAGAACAAAGCCTGTCGCGGTCCGAGAGACGCTGACAGCTGCCGAGTTTCCGAGCCAGCGATTCTAACCTACCGTAAAACTTGCACGCGAAACGACAAAAAGTCCGTTAGTTTCAACTATTAGGATTTCATTTAAATCTCCTTTGAGTATAACCACCGTGAACAAAGCTGGCCACACCTCTTGAGATGCGGTCAATAGTGTCTTTGTATTATTGGCGATATCTTATATTTGCTGAATAGATCCAAGAGGTTTTAATAGATTTACAATTTGGACGTTTCCACTTCATTTATCACACCCATTGGCACAATAAATTCAAAAAGGCTATATTAATTTTTAATTTCACGAATGCCTGAACGAAGCATTAAAAGTCGATTCATAAATCGTTTTCATTAACACTGAAATTGAGTGATATAAGAATGCTCAAAATTGTTTTCTTAGGATATCAAGCTTCCGACATTTAATAAAAATCCTAATTCCAATTTTATTGTGCAACCATCTGCGCTCTATCAATCAATGTCATTTTATTTGTAGTTTAAAGTATTTTGATTGCCATTCGGATATTATTAAAAAAAATATTATAGAAGCACGTGTAATTTTTGACAGTTTTATTCCAATGTTCCTTCCAACTTCGATTATTCTACATGGCGTAGAGTTAAATATAGAAACAATTATTATTCTTCGAATGTTAGATTTTTATGAGTATTTTACTCATATCTTTCGTCAATACTACTTCAAAAACATGCAATTATTAATGTGTACTTTTTATCATGATAAACAATTCAATACAACAGCCTTGGAACACTTATTATTTCAATTAAATAGTTCACTTTTATTCATTCAAAATCGTTTTATGTTCATTTTTCATACAAGGTATAGTAAAAGGAATCACACACATAATATTATATTGCAAAATTACCTTAAAAAGAAAAGATATAATGGACAAATAATGAAATGTAGCGTTTTAAATAGTAACAATGTATAATCCTTTATACTATTTATTCCTGCACAATGTAAAAAAAGTACAACACAAGCCTAGGCAAAACACATACAAGTCTAGTCAATACCCCTTACAAACGTAATTATAGACCCTATACAAGTGTTGTCTTGCCAATACCGACAATAAAAGTCCTATTTGCCTAATCGATTCAATCGATTTGCCTTACATTTAATTGAGAGTAAAATAAGCAGCTGAGCGGTCGGAACGATCGGCCTCTGTGTGACACAGATAAGTTTGTTCGAAGCTACGATAATGATCTGTATTCACGTTACGGCCAATTGTACGCGATTTTTTGTCCACAGAATAAAATATTCTATTGCGTTTAAGTCGCAGTTACAGTAACAGATACATTCACAAAAGATAAATCGTGTATTGACATCCGATATACTTGTATTTTTCTATTATTTCCTTGAATGTTATGGAATACAAAAGTTTTAGGTTTCTGATTACGTGACAGACGTGGTAATAATGTGACGTAAATGGAACAATGCGTTATGTAAGTGTCATCTATATTGTAATATTGTTTCACACTATAGACAATAGAAATATAAGAAGTTTGCTTATTTTTTTAGGCCATTACGCATATTATACTATTTGCGAAATAGTCAAGACTGCTGATTAGATGAATAATTATTCCTATTTGTTTTTATTTAGGTAATTTTTTAACGAAAATGACAGTGGGTATTGCAAGTAGTCGTTGTCTAGTTTCGAAGTAATTTTTTAAATACCGCTGCCATGTTATTTGTTTGAGGGGGATAGGGACTGGGCCTCCGGCAGTCTCACGAACTCATGCGAAACGCAAAAAAAGAAATGCTTCACGCTGGTGTTAGGTGAGACAGTGTGTGGTACCTCCCCGGTCAAGCTACAGCCCAGTCGTGCTACTCACAAATGTAATAATTGTATGTACCTGTAGCTCTACCACTGTAGAAAGAGCCTACGCGTCCCTCAAAGGCCGGCAAAACAATCGCAAGGTTACCTAACGTTGCATTTGCTATGGGCGGCGGTGATCACCTTCATCAGTACACCGCCAGCTCCGTTGTCGGTTTTAGCATAAAAAAAATTAGCCCATTATGTTATTCATCTATATAGAAGTATATTTCGTAGAATTATTTTAGAATGATATATTAAAATCAATGTGCTCCCACGTTTGTTTATATTTTTTCCAATTCTCAAGAACGGATAGCGGTATCTCAGATATACGAAACGTCTAAAGGTGCGTATAAATTAAGCGCGGCAGCCGCGCGAGCCAATGTTCGACCAGAGTTGACGTTCATTTGCTGCGCGAGCCAATATGTAGATATATTTTAAGTTGAACGTAGTTGCCGCGCGCGGCAGGCGATCCATCACGAACATCTCTTCTGTAGGACGCCAAAAGTGTAGTCATTTTCTTTTTCAAGTCAGGAATAGGTATATCCATTTTCTTACTGATTTCTACCCACACATCATACCTCAGCGATTTATTGTGGTATTGGGAGGATTTGCTGTTCCACAAAAATTCATTAGCGCCATACAATTGTATTAGTAAACGGCACTTTTCGTTGTCCATTTTTACGTTGACGCCGCGCGAGCCGAATCACCAAAACTACAAACCGTCCACACGGCGCGCGAGCGAACGCCTGAAGCTCCTTTGATGCGGTCTCAAAAACCGACAGTGAGCGGATCGCCCCGCGGCACGTTCGAGCGCGGCAATGTTCGCGTCGCCGCGCGCGGCGATCCCGTCTACATAGTGCGCGGCCGCAACGCGCGCCAATGTTCGATGGTTTGCCGCGCTTAGTTTATACGCGGCTTAACGTTGCAACTTTTAATGCACCTGTCCGTATGATTTCTAGTTACACATAATATGAAACTGTACACGACTTAGCATCAAATAACTTTCATAATATGTTTGAGAGAATATTACTTTATTGTGTTACCTATTTTAAAAATACATTTGAATTAGAATTACATTTACAAGGTATAATTTAGGTTTTAGAAGTATTTAAAACCTTGTGATGCCTTTTAGATTTTTTTATACATAGATTAGTTTAAGACTAGGGAATAGTAAGAATGCGCATGTACACATATAACATACATGTTTGTGTATAAAAAAAAAACAATAAATGAAACAAATGAATTTAAATCAATGATCAAGTTGCGAGGTATAGTTTCTTTTAATAATAACTTCGATTTGGTAATGCTCTGAAGTATGTCTATCCGTTGCTACCAATTATTTGAAACAATAGATTTTCTACGCAATACAATTCGACAAACCGTAAAGAATGCTTAAAACAAATACAACGAAATTCCTCTCTCCTATATCCGGAAAGGCCATAAAAGCTTCGTACAAATTGTTCATATTATTTTGATTCCGGGAAGTTTAAAATCTCTGCGGGCAATCGATTTTACTTAAGAGCCCATGGGGCATAATGACAAAAGCCCACAGTAGTCTTGTCATTATTTTACTCGGCTGACGATGGAACAAGCGAATTCATTGTACGCACGAATCGTTACAACATTTGTTTTCTTCGACATAATAGGGTTAGCTAAGACGCTATTGTTCCCATCTGCTCACCTTCATTTATTGAGAACGGTAGCAAAATATTGTTTATTTTACATCAAAGCGCTTTTAACAGTTGACATGTGCACTGTTTCTGTTTGAGTGGCCCTTAATTTATGGCTCTCTGACCACCGGAGGAATTAGGTTATTGTTTAAATTTAGAAAGCCGATTCTTGTTATAGGTATATTAAGAAGAGCTGGAACGTCAACACATTTACAAATTGCACATGTTAGGCCGGGAGATACTGACACAAAATTTCGGGTCATTTGTAACAGGATGGCGGTCTAGAGGGGTCTTAGTACGCAATGACAAAAAGAAAAATGATGGTCAGAACGCTGGTACCGGCGGACTAGTCGCGTGGGCGTTAGTCACACTCGTCGGATAAATAGCGAAAGTCCAACGATTTGTAACACAAAAATTTTAGAATTTACCGATAGCCCTTAAAAAAGATGTAGGCGGTAGTGTCATGCCATACTTTGACGATGTGACTTACAGTCCGCTATACCGACGTGAATGCGTTGATTTAAAAAAAAACAATTCAACCATTTGTACCGGGCTAACTTTTGCACAGGTAACCATCGTCGTGCAGCCATTTACTAAAATCGCCATGCCATAGGTACTTTTCGGACGATTCCAAATGGTCGCCATACCGCGGAAAATCTGAATCTGAAGATTTTTTTCGCGTCGGTATGGGGGCTGTAAGTTACACCGGAAAAGTATGGCATGACACTACCGACTACATCTTTTTTATGGGCTATCGGTAAATTCTAAAATTTTTGTTACAAATCGTTTGACTTTCGCTATTTATCCGACGAGTTCGACTAACGCCCACGCAACTAGTCCGCCGGTACGAGCGTTCTGACCATCATTTTTCTTTTAGTCATTGCGTAATAAGACCTCTGTAGAACCGCCATTCTGTTACAAATGACCCGAAATTTTGTGTCAGTATCTCCCGGCCTATGTATGTGTCATATTTTGCAATTGTTTATAAATACAGGGTGATGTAATTGGTGTAGTACGAATATCTAAAAATCTATGAAGAATTTTGTGATACAGTAAATGGAAGAATTATAGACTATTTTACAGTATTTAATAAAATCATTTAATTTTTTGTTCATTTTCATTAGAAATGTCAATTTTTCTCACCAAGGTGGAAATTTGGATGATAAGGATCTTGTTAGAAAAATATAAATTTTGACTAAAATCGGCATTTTTACCAATAACAGTGTGATAATGAGCTTTTACTAAATCAGGCACACTTCTCGAACTCTATATTTTCTCTTTTATCGGCTTTTCGGTAACATTTCAAAAGAAAAAATTTCATCTGATCAAAGCATGGATCAAAGTAACGATACCACAGCTAACATTTGACAGTATGTACATAAACAAAATGATGTCGATAAAAACATTTCAGGTCGTTTGAGAAATTTGCCATTGCCAAAAAAGCTCATTATCACACTGTTTGTATGCATTTTCTAAGTAAATTTACTATGGTAATGTATATTATATTTTAGACCATTAGAAAGTAGATATTTCAACGAACAAAAAGCCCCCAAACTTTTTGTAAAAAGCTGATATTTCGACGTCAGAATTTTCGATTGAAAATTAGGTTGTTTTTTTGGTATTAAGTTGAAATAAGGCGAAAAAATAAATGTTTCAATCAAATAAATTACAGTGTATTTGAGACACAATAAGGTAACTTTTCACCAAATATAGTAGAAAAAAATTTTTTTTTTAAAAAGTAATAAAAAACCAATAACTTGGTTTTTTGAATATTTCACCTAAATTTTGAGGTTATGTGAAAAAATTGTTAATACAAAAGTACAACTTTTGTACTTTTTATTACCTACAACTTTGCCATTGAACTTTTTTCCATAGGACTTGTAGTTTTGTTGGAAATCAAGAGAAACCATTTTTTAGCCTTAAAAGCTCCCCCCTCCCCCTTCCCGAACTCGGATTGTCTGTAATTTATTTTTCCTTTAATTTTTATCACATTCTCCTCCTTTTCTAATGGGTTTCATCCTACTACTATTTTTTTTAGGTTTTTATCATTTTGGAAGGGATTGGCCCTGGTGTATGTTGGGAGTGAGCGCACGTGTTATTTGTATTGTTTTTATGACCTGAAATTTAATTATTATTTGATAATTGAATAATTATTAATACTTTTATCCAATTGATTATTACTAGAATAAATAATTAACTTCATCAATTGATTTACTTTTAAATTATAATTTTACAGGTAAATTATGAGAGCTTTCATAATTATATTTGCATATATTTATCTACAACGCACCCATTTTACAATTCAAGTCTAAAATGAAACTAGAGTCGCATTTATTTTTGAACATACTGTAAGTGAAATTGCATAAGTGTGAGTACTGTGAACATGCCAGCTTTCCTTAATTGACCGATAATTGTATTGAAGATCTATATTTGTATGGCCACATACCGTCACTAATTTGTTTACAATATATAGAGATGCATTCTGTGCCTTAATTGGTTCGTTCGTGGATTTAATAGGATCTATTTATAAGACATTGTATTGAGCGTGGTTGTAAAATTAGCAGTGACAATCTTTACTTTATTTACACTTATATTACGCCTCTAACATTAGTATTCAAATATATATTTTTTAAACATTTTTATTATTATATTGACACAGAATCTTAAAAATTTAATCATCATACTTTTTTCACTCATAAACTAAACATAATTCGATAAAACATAAAATGTCGGCAACAAAAAATCTGAAAGGTAATAAGCAATTTTGAATAAGATTTTTATCAGCCGTACGCTTAAAACCAATAATTAAACCCGCTTTAATCTACATACTAACCGATTACTTTATTTCTGAGTTAATTAAGTAGTACACAAAGTACTTTAGATAGGATATCCCTACATAATAATCTTTATAGTACATTAAAATCGATAGCCTTTCCAATGCTGGAATGAAGTCATTTTATAAACGAGCAATTAAAATCAATGTGCAGTGAAACGCTTACAAGTGTTGGTTTATTGATGTGAGAGAATTATGTCTTAAAAGTATAATTATTTAATTAAAACATTGTTAACTTTTATTGCATCTTTTTTATTATTTTAAACAACTTAATAACAATTAGTCATCAATTGGAAAAAAATTAAAAAGGCATTATTGTAACTGCATTGTTTAATTTTTACATACTTAAAACCATTTCATCAAAATATGTAAAAAAATTATCTATGTCTACGTAAATATGAAATAAATCTATGTAGAGCATGATATTCAAAGATTTTTATGAACTTTATAAAATTTATAAAAATTTAGTAAAGTTCATAAATAATAATTAATTTAGTAAAAATAGGATTTACGCGTATGCTGTGTCAAGACTGCTACTGCAATTTCCCTATACCGTAGGTACCTACTCTATTTCCTTTTCCAGACTATAAACAATTTTCTTATCAAATACTAAATAGATTTATTTATTCTCTTTGTATGAATATATAAAGTTAATGTATTTTCCTAAATCAACATTTCCTGTTACATTGTATCACATCACTTTCTAGTCATAACAATCACATTAAAAATATACAAAATAAGATGTAAGCTATGTACCTATCATACACTTCAGCCAAACTATGTATATTTTTGTTTCATATACGCGGTTTTATATTTCATCATTTTCTACACAGAAGAAAAAATACTGCAGCTGCAGCAATATATTGTGTTATTTACCTTATGTTATTGCTATACAAATTTAATAATAAAATCCACATACAAAGTAGACATGCTAATCATTACTGACATACCTAACAATGTGTATTTCCCTTTATTATTCCTAATTACATAGCGCTCGATCTATATTGCTTGCGAAGTACGGTTTACAACGTAATAGGCCAATCGGTACAGTCAACATCTAAATTACATATGATTAAATTTTATTGACTATTAGTGATGTTGATCGTACAGTAAATAACATCTTCGAGACCTCCCCTTTGAAGTGACTTAGTTGCAGAGGTATTATAAAAAAATATTTTGAACTAATTTTTATTTCTTAATGAAGTTGCTACAAGATTGTTTGGTAACATTTAGATAAAATAAAAATGTTATATTAAAATTATTTGTAACTAGATTTTTTTATTATCTAATTCACGTGAAACGTGAACTCTTTCAGTTATATGTACCTAATAACACAGACTAATAATAATATACTACGACTTATACAAGTAATATTCAATATTTTTTTTTGTAGTCAAGTAAATAGGAATCACTAACAATTTTCTCAATTTAGGCATTATTTTTATTTAATTATGGGTGTGAATGCTTCATACACACATGTTTGTATAAGCGAGAATTAATTTGAGACTATCAATATGCATCATAGTGACCATTGAAGCTGAAATACAAATACGTATTGTTATCATACAATCTCGTGTTTAATTGCAATATATAATTAACAAGCTGCCCCAGTAGACGTTGCTCTGTTCCAATCTGCTCTATTGCCCCTTTTATGTTTTTTCTCACAATAAGAATCTTCCTTGTGCGGTGTGCCATAACAAAAAATTTATAAAATAGCCGAATTGGTTAGTAGCCGTTCTTAAGTTTTACTCCTAGCAAAACATTTGATGATTCATTCTTATCATAAGGTAAGTAATTATTTTAAAGGATATGTCTTACTATTTCCATCATTGTAATTCTCCCTTATCCTTTATTAACTGATTTGTAGTTCCGAAACATCTGAATACATTCCCACGATTTTAAATCTGTTAGATTTTGCCTCCGTATAAGGCTAATAACTTAATAAGTTTAAATCTCGCCAATATACCGAAATATAGAGGAAACCGAGCAGAGACGGGCTACGCAGCTAGTTTTCAATAAGCAGTTTCTTATAATTCTCACCGGTTGCAAACAACTGTATAAGCAAAAACGCATATTACTATTCGAAATGAAGTTTAATAATATACATAGAATAACTGTTTTTGTGCCATCCCTCGTAATGCTATGTTACTTGATTAATGTACGTAATATTTACATTTACTGTGGCTTCATTAAAGAAGTGATGTAAAAGAAAGGTTTTTATTAAAAATGTATGTAATGTGATTCTGTAATGTGTTACTACATTATTTTTTTTAATTTTGGGGAATTTACTATTATTGTAGAATTGAAATGACATAGAGTCTCCATTTACTTGATTTCTTCTCAAATATTATGTTTCTTGATTGTGATTATAATCAGAGATTTTGTAAATCCTTCACATATTATATAGGATCACATTGAATTTTATAGTTTCAGTTGTGGTTTCAGTGACATTCCCTAATCAGTAAAAATACAATTTTTAACCTACTTCTTATGAATTAAGTATTATAATCGAAAAAGCCAGCAGTACATCAATTCATAATTATTTAGGGCTTCATAGAAACCGTAATCGTTTATAAATAATTAATTATTTAAACTGGACGGTGCGTCATTATCGATTTATAAAACCATATACATGTAGTTAGGGTGGATTCGTGTGGTGTGATTGAAACATAATGAAGAGAGCATAATATTCCTACCTGAAAGGCCGGCAACATACTCTTTTGAGTATGTTGCCGGCCTTTCTTATATATATGTACTCACAGTGCAGAGACAAAAATGTACAGTACATATTATTATGGGCGACGTGGAGCACTTACCACCAGGTGACGCGTCTGCTCTGTTGCCTCCTATTGAATAAAAAAAATAAACAAATTTTCTAATACCAAGCTAAATATAAAATGTATACACAATTAAAATTTATAAATAGATGTTCTTTTTTATAATGTTTGAAATTTCTTTTCATCTAAAAACATATTAAATAAGTTAAAGAAACATAATTGACATAAATCCAAATTTAACTCAATTAAAATAAAACACATTTTATGCTAAACATAAATTGTTATCAAAATCACAGTGTCGTGCGCTTTTTATTACCACAAAAATTACTGTTTATGCTTTTATACTAACCAAATTTATTCTTACTTACCTAATAACATCATGGTGCATACTAAAATATACTTTATACTAAATGAAGTAAGGTTCAAGATCGTTAGTACAGTGAATACCATAAACTTTTTATCTCCACTTAATGTTACAAAATCGCGTTTCATATCACCATCATCTGCTCTTTAGGCCTATTACTCACTAGCAACTTATTAAGGAGACGGTTAAAATTACATGTATCGATTATTCTTCTTCCTGGTGTCATTATTTCTAGATGAGATAGATTGTTAGAGCTTCTCGGAGTTTATTTTTCTGACACTAATACCAATGGATTATGAATTTAAATAATTGTCGACACGAATGATTCTAGGATGTTTAGTGTAAAAATAAAACGAACGCAGGATGTTTTACTTACTACAGTACCTAATTAGAATATAATATAACTATTACTTTATTATTTCTTCAAATTACTCGTATTATAAAGTATGAAGACTAGACCAGAACACTATTTGAATATTAATTCAAGCTTTTTCGTCGTTAGCCGGCCTAAACGCTAAAAACTAACATCTTTATAACTGTAGTTTATCTCAATATGTGGTATAGTGGCTAATTAACTAAATTACTTTATCAGAGACAATGCTTAGGGGAATTTTATTAAAGTATTCAATGCGGGTAGGTTTGTATACATAGAATAGATTTGTTTGATTTTAATTTACTGTACCCTGTTAGATGCAACGAGATTAGTATTTGTATTCTATTTGCATTGACTGTTCTTGTGTGGCCGTTTAAATGAGATCAGTGGTGGTAAATACTATTATAGAGTCGATTTAGTTTAATGAAAAAGTGAGAAGCTTCTCTATAAGTGTGGTTGCTTTTGAAACTTACTAACATGTGCATATGTTACTTACTATATGTGGTATTTTATTTTAAGATATTATAGATTTAATACAAAACAATAGGTACTTTAAATTGGATTTTAGGCTTATTGAGATTTAGTGTTATATTAATCAAGATACATAAAACTTTTAAAACTCAAAGGTAAATAGTAGTTACAATAAAAATGAAATATTTTCTCCAACATTTCAGCTTTATTTCATGCCCATTTCAAGTCAATCGTTTGCCAAAAATGGACGTATGAAGCACTGAATGAGTTTAATAAAGCTTGCAAAAATTGGGGCATATTTGCAACGTGGAGTAAAAAATGCTAGGATATTTGAAGTTCGTTTACGTAAAAATGCATTTTTATACTGAAAATATAACAATAGTAATGATTTTGAATAAATTATTAATGATTTTTTATTAAAACGGCTAAGGAATGGAACTCTCTCCCTAACTACATATTTCCTAAACAGCCTGGACCTTCTCAAAGCTAAGATGGACTCCTTCTAAGCAGACACGCATCTAAGTTGACCACATCGCCGCTTTCCATCAAGTGGGATTGTGGACAAACGCCTATTGATTATAAAAAAAATTATTTATAAATATTTTTCAGTACATTTGCTCGTATAGCATGACCACCTAGATTTATTGGTAAATCTGATACGCCTTTCTATAGTGTTTAGGGTTCTATTGTTGAAGGGGTATCATTTGGAAACACAGGGGTGATCATTGATTTTCTCTTCAAAGAAATTCAATTTATCATATAAGTCGTTTTTGTTGATAAATATAAATCTGCGAAGCTTTACTCTATGTTTTATTTCTTGAAAAAAAAAAAACCAAAAAAGTGTTTACAATTTTTTATTTGATTGATTATTTGCGAAATGGTTTTCGTATAATCATAATCTTAATTGATAATACTTAGTTGTTTTAAAAGCTAAACGAATTTCTCAATGAAACCAAAATAATTTATTACCTAGAAAAATCTTTTATCATAGATGTAGATATTATGAAAGGATCTAAATCTGAATAATTAATAAATCTTTAGACTTCATAGCCAGCATAACCCGAGTCCCGTCGTTGCAAAATTTCAGCAGCACATTAACTCTATATTGTTTTGTTTTTCAATCCTCGACATTTATTTTAACAATATCCTTTGTCTGACATTTATTTTAACAATGGAAAGGAAATCTTTCTTGAACTAAATTAACAGGTTCAAAGTCAATGTTTAAACATAACATGTCTATCAATACAATGTTTATAAAATATTCAAGGCTATTTAATCACAATATTATCGTTCTCGGAATTAGAAGCTACACATGGCCTACATAAGTGTACAACAATTACTATCTCTCACTTGTTAGACTAGCAAGTGTAGGTATTGTTTATATGAGAAATGTTTAAACAGTAAATAATCAATATATAGAGGACATAAACCTAATGTTAGTGAGTATATAAGTTGAATATATAATATTATATAGGTAATTAATAAGGCTATTTTGTAACAAGGATATTATATCATCAATTTTAAAAATGAACGTAAATTAAGATATATTTAGGAAAAAAACTTATACGAGATCCTTATTCTTTAACAAATATCAGATATTAGCTGTGCCCCGCGGTTTTGCAGCATTGGTCCGCTCTTGTTGGTCATAGCGTGATGAATGATGATATTATTATAGCATGTAAGCCTTCCTCGATAAATGGGCTTTTCAAATCGGACCAATAGATAAGCATGTTCCAACAAACAAAAAACTCTTCAGCTTATAGTTATAGTATAGGAAGATGTTTGATCGTCAATCGTCATGTGTATAGGCGGCAGTGTAGGCTAATTCCAATGCTTCACGCGTGTGGAGCTGAGACCGGTCATATATTTATGGCCGGTCTCAGCTGTTGACTTCTGCCGATGACTTCTATGAATTGATCTGGAAATAAAGAAATAGATTATTACTAGAATCACATAGAGGTGGAAATATGATAGCCGATTCTAATAATTATCGCCTAAATTTCTCTGTGCATAAAATCGCATGTGAACATGGCAATTCAGTTTGTGTAATATTATTATTTTATTATTTATTGAAATTATTCTTACAAATTATTACAATAACTTAAGTCTAAGTCCCACAAAACTGCACATGCAGTTTGTCTGTGGGATCAAGCCTATAACTAAATATATTATATAAAATATCTATATATCTATCTATAACTAAATATATTATATCATATTATTATCTGTTATAAAATATAATATTAACTAAGTGAATAGGTATATCTATTTATGAGCTTGTGTTTTAGCATTCTATTGACTGAAGAAGGTGTTTCCTTAATAATCTTTTAAATTTGTGAATATTTGCTTCTGTTCGTATGTACTCTGGTAAGCTATTGAGAAAATATGGTAAACGTTTATCTAGAGTTCGATCTCCAAAATAATTGTTGACTCTAGGTACTTCATATTTTCCTGAGGTCACTGACCTCGTTGTATGATTGGTATTTAACAGATTAAGAGAAGGAATAGAGCTATGGTTGTTTACAGCAAGAAGATATTTGTGCTTAAGGCTGACTGGAAGAATATTACAAAATTTAAATAGCATTCTATAGTTATGTTTATATTTATGTTTTATTTTTTTACTCACCAAGAGTTTTAAGAATCTAATTTGCATATTTTCTAATTCGTTTAAGTTAGTTTTAGTAGTAAGTCCATAACAATCAAGAGAATAACTAAGTATTGAATCCACAAGGGCCATGTACAGACATTTTAAAGTCTTTATAGGAACTTTGTAACTTATATGATAGAATTTACCTAACAATACTTTTAATTTATCATATATATAGTCTATATGTGTAGTCCAAGAAAAATGTTCATCTACCCTCATGCCCAGATATGTGACAGTTTTCACGCGTTCAATCGGTTTACAACTAAGGTTTACAAATACAATTTTTAAATTGATTATGGATGCATTCAAAACTGTGGGTGAACATGGAATGTGTTTGACTGAGACTTATAAAACCAAAAATTTTGCATAGATAGATAATATAATATATTATTATGATTCAAATCCGAAAAACTTCGTTTTATATTAATTTATCTTTAATGAATCTGGAAATAGTCTTAACATTATTATAAATATCAATTTGGAGCGCTAATTAATAAGAACTAGTTTTCTATTTATGCGAACGATATATGCGACTTACAAGCTATTGTGTGTGAGTGTGTTCTAGATTAAAATAAACAAAAACACAATAGAATATACACAAGAATGGCTATAAATATATTATTATACTAGCGGTCCGCCCCGGCTTCGCCCGTGGTACATATGAAAAATAGATGTTGGCCGATTCTCAGACTTACCCGATATGCACAGAAAATTTCATGAGAATCGGTCCACCCGTTTCGGAGGATTAAGCAGACTAACATTGTGACACGAGAATTTTATATATAAGATAATACCAATCATTTATCTACCACGTCTCAAAGCTTATATATTCATTTTAAGAGTATTCATCGAATACTACAAAACGCTTTCCTCAAAATCTTGCATTCCTAATCAGGCTCACAAAAGCGCTCGGTCATAAACTAAATTGATTCGACACCCATACAACGTTAATATGATAAAATTAATATCACATAATGTGTCTGAAATATTGTGACAAACACCAAACTTCCAAAAGGTCCAACATTATTTTTAATACGGTATTACGATAATGAAAAATAATCTTCTATTCACACGACGTGAGCTCAGTATGCGTCATCCATATGCATGTAGCAGTAAATTGCTATAAGACGTAATGTAATAAAGTCAATTTACATATATTTTCTATAACATTTACATTAGGAATAAATGAATTGCTGGCTCAATGGACCGCTGAGGACGGAGTTTACACCGATGTATATCTATACACTTGATATAATATATTACACCCACTGTGGAATAGAGAACCATAAAATTATAAGCAGTGTCACGAGACACATGTATGTTGTAAGTTTGTTTGTGGTTGTTCTTTTTAAATTTTATTATTTTGTTTACATCTGACATTCTACTTTTGATATAGTTAAAATGTATGTAAAATATATGTTACTTGAATTTGATGTATGTACATAGTAAAATTTATATACGAATTATTTCGTACAAGCGAACGCCCAGAATTTTTTTTAATAAAAAGGAAGGGTTATAAATATGGTCGCTTATTAGGTAGGTACACTTGACTGTTGTTGTTTTTCATGAAAATGATCTTTAAAAGGCTCTATAAAATTGTGAATTAACATTAAATACAAACCTTAGTATCTAATCGTAAGTAAATTTTATCTACTTGAAAAGTTGAAACTAGGAATAGAATATGCAGCGATGACAATATCATTATTCTAACTAGATTTCCGCCCGCGGTTTCGCCCGCGTTTGCAAAGGAAAACCCGCATAGTTCCCGTTCCCGTGGGATTTCCGGGATAAAAACTATCCTATGTGTTAATCCAAGTTACCCTCTATATGTGTGCTAAATTTCATTGTAATCGGTTCAGTAGTTTTTACGTGAAAGAGTAACAAACATCCATACATCCATATATCCTTACAAACTTTCGCCTTTATAATATATAATATATTAGATATATTAGATAACTAGTGTTATATTCAAGACGTGTTTAATCAAGCCAACACTTGCAAAACAAGTTTTAATTATTACCATACACTATAATGTGACATTCGATCTTCTTAGAAATCTTTCTTAGTAGAGTTATTGTGTTGTATTCCAATTGTGTTGAACAAAAACTATGGAATGTGTACCCGCAGTTACTTAATATACAGGCAGAATGTATAAAATATAATATAAATAATGTCTCAAGATTTTATAAGGCATTAAAATCGCTAACAATTATTTTCTTGATACGATCGATTTACTTAATGCGAAGCAACAACAAGTTACACATTTTTGTAAAAAATAAAATGTAGGCTATTATTTTGTGGATATAAATATGTGATCATCATAAACCCATATTTTTTTCCATTTCTGGAATATAACTATAGTCAGAATATAGACTATAATGAAGCCTAGCGCAGGTCCAGTGAGGGACGGCAGAGCACGTTATTTTGCCACTTTTGTAAGTTTGACTGTTTTCCAAATAACAAACCAACAACAAAAAAAAACAGATACATTGTTAATTTAAATTGTACTCAAATAATAACCAATCAAATTAATTTGGTAATATAATACCATACTAATAAATAAAACCACTCAACAGTTCTACACAGCGCCTATGAAATTCAATCAGCACAGATTTATCGCATTACCCATATCTTTCTGTTTCCAAATGTATATATTTCATTTTCATTTCAAGCAATAAAACGTTTACAACTTTATGTGCCTGTCGGAGTAATTTCCCTAGTTTCAACGTGCACTACGAAATGGTTCTCAACACGAAAAAGCTCTCAGGACTATAATTTTATTAAATAATTGATCGTTATGCTTTTTTATCTGTGAGACACTTTTAGGAGCAAATCTTTATAAATATGGGGTTGTGTAAAAGTGATTATTTTTATTGTTAAATAAACATTAAAATCGCTATACATATTAATTTATAGCGATTTCCTCTAGTATTCTAAAACAAAATACTAGATTTCGTAAGGAAAACAGACAACAAGATATGGAATTTATAGTATCACTAAGGCTCCTGTGTTACAGACGTTAACTCGGGCCTATTGAGTCAAGGGTTCTGTCTTCGGTTCCTAGAAGACTAACAAATCCTTATTCTAGCTAGACACAGAAGATTGATCAGCTATAAAGAAAATATAATATCAACAGAACGATCATAAAAATAGGTTCCAACTCTAAAGTATTAACCAAAGTTTGACAAACATCGTGAAAGGCGAGCCAGCTAATAAAACAGTATGCACTAAACGTAACACAAATCCCACTGTAATTACACAAGTCACGGTTGTATAAGTTTTAATTAATCGCTAAATTACACACGTACATGTGCTTATAGATACCGCTTGATATTGGTTTAGGCTTTGTGTATTGTAACTAGAAATATTAATAACAGTATAGATAGTATAGTATTGTATTATGTGAGGTATTAACAAAACCTCCGTTGCATAGTAGGTAAAATATATTTGTATTAATACTTTGTATTTGACGGTGTTCAAAGTTATTCAATTCTACAAATCGTCAAATTTCAGTTTACTTCATGAATTTTCTTCTTGTGAATAAGTATATTAAGTATAAATAGACAGGATAATATCATCATCTTTTGAAATAAAACTAAATCGTTTTAATTAAAAAACCGTATCGAATCGTACACTTCTTATTTAAAGAAGTGTGTGCCTTCTACATAATATATTTTCATCTATGTGGATTAACGCAACATGTTAGAGCTCATAGCAAGTCGAATAAAAAGTATAATAATCAAATTGAAATATTAAAAAAAAAGTTATCATAACAAAAATACAAGCTAAAAAATTTGTACATGTCTACCGTTAGACCAAGTCGACCACTCACTAATATTAAAATAGGATCATTCTACTAGTACAAGGCTAAGCCCAAACATATTGTATCTCACAGCTTAACGTCACTGACAGCTCCATTTTATCCGAACGTTTAAGTTTTAACGCGGTTTTAACACGTTATTATTATAGACTTACGCAACTTACGTCAATCATGATAAAGGCATACGATCAGAGATTAAATAATTGATTAACCTCTTAAATTCTAATGTCTCTGGATAGCAAATTAATTGGTTATTTTGTAATACTATCACCTGCTCTCTTTCTGTATAAATTAAATTCGATAACATTCCTAGAACTTTGTGGAAAGCAAATAAATACTGGAGATATGTAACTGGTATTCTTGATTTAATTACGGACTAGTTTGTTTATAGTGACATTGGTTATACATGAAAAATAGAATATAAATGCAACACATTTTATAGAAGCTTCAATATTCTTTTACAAATTTGAGAGGTACACTATTTTAGTAATTGACTAAAGTCTATTTTCAATAATTTCCAAATTTGGTTGTTTATAGAAGTAGGTGTGTATTGAATGAAAACAATTAAATTTAATGAAAACTTTAATTTTATTACTATATCTTATTTCATATCACATGAAACTTTCAATTAAGTAAGCAAGTGGGTGAAGCCTCGGCTTAAGGTATAGTATAACATAATAATATGTTGAACATAATAGTTAAGCTTCAAAAAGAAGAAAATATTTTTTTACACTCTTCAAAATGTACGAATACAAATGTCACTAAACCCCATGTTGGTGGTCATGGTGGTCATGTTATACGACTTAACACTTATTTAGAAGGTAATCCGTCGGCACTTGAAAAGCCTTTTTTATCATACCAAGTAGAACCAGAGAAAATCGACCAAATGCATAACGAAGTGCAAACAATGACCGATACAGCCTCTGTGACGAATCAAGGAGGTTGTGAACGGGAGTGAAGAAAAAGGACACCCATCACAAAACACGGAATATTTAGTGTCCTAAATTGTAAATGTCCGCGGTGGTTCAGATCGAAAATGTGCAACTACATATTTTATTTTATGTGTAAGCTTTTAAATCAATATTAAAAATTTGCAGACAATTTTATTAAATCACACAGTACTAGATCGATATATATCCATTTATATCTATTAAAAATACACGTTTATTAACATTTTATGATTACTATTAAGAAAGTGACAGCGTAGACAGAGTTACCTAATTCATACATTCAATAAAAAAACTTATTAAGTAAATATAAAAGTTAAGTCACTAAATCCTTTTTTAATAATTTTATTTTCTAATGCACTAAACCCCATATTTATGCTGAGCACAACGATAACATGCAAGTTAGGACCTTTGTCACGCCCAAACGTGGACTATACGAGGCAAATATTCCATTCGCAACGCTACCCCATAAATTAAAGAGATAAATGGTGCTTCAACAATGGCTAAATAAACCAGTATTTCTTATGACGAACGAAAATAATCTTTGTTAAGGTGTTCGTAAAAGAATGAATATACAATTGTGTGCTTTTACAATACGATGGGACATTAAGGGGATTTTAATATCGATATTCGATTGTGGCAAAAAAATCTGGAGTGTATTCGTTTTATGGTCATCTATTTTAATAGAAAATAATAGACGTATGCATTCGACAGTATATCAACAAACCTTTTGTTGGTGGACTATTATGTTGAATCGATTTTGTTTTCTTTGACATTTTTACAAATGTATAGTGTGTATGTATGTAAGTGTATAAGGAGAATATTATTACAATATGTAAAATTGAAAATGTAGGTATTTTAAATTAATGGTAATTTGTAGAGCCAGTATGACCAGAAGCTTACAATTTACAAAGTAATGGAAAATGTACGTGCAAAAACATATCAATCAATAAAGTATTCAAGGTAAGTCTTTAATGTGGACTTTATATTTCATTTCAACAGTTTTCCTTATTAACTATTTATATTCTGAAAGCATAATATAATAGAATCAGTCACACTAATTTATTTGAAAACATATTTTGTCCAACGATCACGATCATCGAATTACACAGATTTATCAAGCCCATAGGGTAATAAGGGTCTTTTCCTAGACTGGGGAGATAAACGATAAATACTCCAAATATATCTATTTAGTTATATGTATGGAGTATCCCATGAATAATTTTGTAAGGGGAAAGCTCCCTCATTGCTTGCACTTACCGTTCAAGATGTTGTAGAATAGAATCACATCTTGGATCGCTTTTTATCGTATTTCAACCCTTTTGTATTTGTTATTTAAACTGAGTTTTTGTGAAATTTCTTATTAAATATTTTTAATAAAGTATAATAAATGAGTTAAGGTTACCAATATTCTAAACCTTCTTACCAATTTCATAAATAAATATTGATAAGCTAGAAGTTCCGATTTCCGAAACATATTTGACAACTTATTTCATACGATAAAATACATCTTAAATATTATAATATAGTAGTACCTACTACTGAAAAGTCTTTCACTAATAAGCTAAAGTTAGGCTTAAAATCGAGAAAAAATAATAACATATTATAGAACAACTAATTTTCTCCCGCACTCACAATTTTCTCATGCGAAGTACATTTCTCAACATTAAAATACAACATCCGCTTTGCTAACGTAACTTTCAAAGCTCATTTCAAAAATCCAAGTTATTTTAACTGAACTGAAATTCACAATTTTCCTCCAGGAACATTTCTTTAAATTAAAATACACCCTTTGTGGTGTACTCTTAAAGCTTAGTTCAAATATCTATACTAATAATAAAATTGGAGTGTCTGTTTGTAAAATAAAAATAACCGCAATTTTTAATGCATAATATTAATGTAACACGATACGTGTACCTACCAAAATAGTAATTTTTACAATTCTTTTCTGTCTGTCCATTTGTTCCGGAATCTCTGGAACGGCTGATCCGATTTTGATGGGACTTACTAACAAATAACTTATGCTACTTTTACTCTGATATTTTATTAGGAACATTGCAATTAAAATGAAATACTTATTTACGCGCAAACCGCGGGCGCAGCTAGTCTGAAAATAAAAACTACTTGATAACCACATTGAATACGGAAAAGGCGAATGTAAACCGAAAGTATACTTAAGCAGAGATCACAAAGTGTTCTCATAAAGACGGTGATGTAAAAATAAGTGTTTACTTTGTCGGAACATCATACCGCTTTGAAGTGGCTTCCATTTTTAACCCTTTTACTAGATAACGCTGATTGTAACTTTTCTTAACAACTTTTATTTGTAGAGAAAACCGCTTATATAAATTCGCTTTTGTAACTTGTTGTGGTTACTTTATAGCGTCTTATGTTCTCTATAGAGTTGTTTTGGCTATCTCTACATGAATTATTATGATCACATCATCTTTAAAATGTAAACTAAAGATAATTTTATGGAATTATTAAAAGATTTGACAGAAAACAGACAGTCATAAACAATAAAATTAACATTACGTTTTTTTTTCATAATATGATTTTACGAAGTAGGTACAAAGCAATTATTATACCTACAATTAATGATTTAATTAACAATATACTTAAACTAATTGACAAAGTAAAACAACTCCGTTAATGTGACTCCACATTGGTCTGCGGTTTTCAAATTGTGACTTCACCAAAAGTCATGTCACATGCCTGTCGATACACACAAATATAGATGCAATTCTTTATTGCGCTATTTATTCTGTGCGGTACAATGAATCTTGTAAATCACTGCACCCTGACGTCCCAAGATAGATACGTCCAGCCCTCAGGCTTGTAAATTGTTAAAGCAATTTTAGCCACAATCTTCGAAATTGCATTACTATGAGTGCAAAGTGCTATGAAGGTCTTACTTTAGGGTTTGTAGGAATTCATAAATATTGACGATTATTATTTATTTGATTGCCAAAAGTTAATTGCACATTCTTATGTATTCGGTTCTTTCTCTTCTATCCACAACACTGATGTTTTGTTGTAAGATTAAGAATGTTTATGTGTATTTTCTGTTTTTAAATGAGCATTCAATTCGTAATAATTCAGTTGTTTATGAACTTTTTTGTACTAGTAATTATTTCCGCATTAATCTCATCAAGGTCATCCAGATTATGTTAGAAACATTGGCTTCATATTATTATCCTACACGCAATATTATAGTAGAATTGCAGAATCTACGTTGTAAGTTTCGACTCACAAATATTACATAGAGCTGCGAAGATAGCACATTCTGTAGAAATATTTTTAACCGTTACACTAAGCTTGTTCACATGTGCGTGTTATTTAGTTATAAAATGAATGGTTTGGTAAGTAATAGGAAATATAGAGATCGTAAATCACGTTTGTATTATAATCAAACGTTTGTTTACAATAATACCGATACTCTATCGTTTCAAACACTTAAATTTATTGAGACAATAAAGCTACTGGTAAACAAAATTATTGACGCAAAAATAAACATTTATTCACAACCGCCTCGCTATTTGCATTAGCCTTCGAAAAGCGCAAAACGAAATTATTTCTAAGATAAAAATCAAAGGAATCTAAAACAATTTTCTGGCGTCTCAACTCCACTATCGAGCCCCTAAAAGAATTTACCCACGCATCGCCGACTACCCTCTATTTGCGCTTAAATTTAGGGGAATGCAATCATTCCCTTTGATTCCTCTACCGTCTTGTTCAATTAGAAACCGACGCTATCTGCACCATGAAATGGCTTCACAGACAAGAGCACTAGAGCTAATTACATTTTTTATTTAAGACTATTAAGGGAATTAATAAAGGACACTACACTTTGATGTCGCAGACGCATCTTATAAATCTGAGTGCAGGAATATTGCGTCATGTTTATGCATATTTGATTTTACAGTATTTTAATTCTCTCATAAAATTACATTTCTTTTAATTTATTTAATAGTCTTGCTATTTTGAAAAGTTTTATAGCAACAATTAGACGCTATAAAAAGCGAATTATATGTATATGTATAGATATTATATTATTTTTTAAATCATAATCATCACTCATTATTTTACAGAACACCTAATCCATAATTATCACGCAATTAAAATACCATCATAATATTATCTATTATAGAGCTACACAAAAGCATTCGAATTTAATCGACAAAGAAAATCCGCATTGCAATATTCTGTGATCTTATGAAATACCTAAAAACTCTACAATTTAAAGCATCTATTAAACTTGATGGCTTCTATTAATTACAACACCAAATCCAATATTCAATCAGTACCAAAAACGTAGTATCTTCCACAAGTTAATGTCCCCGTTGGCACCCGTTGTGAATTGACAGCGGGTCGCAGGTGCAAGTTATGACTTGCGGTCAAGCTCGGCTGCCTGCCAAACTAGCGCTTCAGTGCCCTTACCACGAGCTAGCAATTTAATCGTGTATATATTCGAATCTTACGTTCACTTACGCTAGCGAGAAATCTAGAATCCATACCATAATATTAATATGTTGGCAATCGAACCTTGCGTTCACTTGATTCGATAACGAGTAATCTATACATCGATACTGTCTCGAGTGCGACTTTCGTCTCGATAGGTTTTTAACCCGATTTTAGTAGCTTTGCATGTATGTTTGTATGTAACCGAATTTGTTCCACTTTAAAATAACCTTTTACACTTATCAAGGGTCGTTGACAATACAATATGTAATTTCATCGGTTAAAGGCAAAAATCGGTTAAAGCGTGTTTAATATTTCATTTAAACCATATTTACTCTTACTTCAGGATTCATACTACCGAAATAAGTTTCCGAAGAGACCGCTAGAGGCACTGCTACTGCAGTAATTTTTGATACAATCTTTTGGCTCAGTCGCTAGCGAGTAAGATAAACCAAAGTAAACTCATGGTAGGTCTTCAGCTCCCCGATGGAATATACTTATCAAATACGTGTTTGGCATCCGTTTAGTGAAATGATATTGGTGCGTTGAGATTCACTTTATGCAGCTGAAATGTGCATTTCTGGGATTTAGTAGATTGGAAAGTGTTGCGTTTAATTAGTACGATATTTGTCGTTGAATAAGTTTGGCTTTTGATAGCTCTTTTTGTTAGTATTTTGTTAATGTAAACTTTTATGTCTATGATAGTCACTTTTTAAAACTACCACTTGATCCAGCTGTTTCCACACTAAATCGTGCTAAGAACTTAAAAAAATGTCTACGTGTAGAAAATTAAACGTTAAAAAATGCTATATAACAATAACAATTATATGTAATTGTAAACTTGTTTAAAAAATGAAGAAACTCTTTCACAATACGCATGAAACTGGAACAATAGTTGAGAAAAATTATTTCCACAACTTAATCGTCGAATATTTAAAATATCCAAACAGCATAACCATTAAAAACATTAAGAAAAATCATGAATACAAATCTCAGAACTTATAATATTGCTATAAAAATACCAAAAAAATACCCATAATTTTACGCCTTTCATAATATGATGTCAAATGACAGACATACACGAGGCAATATCATTAAAGATAAATATAAAACCTTATCAAGACAGACTATAAAAAAAAAACATTTTTTTCGTAATCCTGACAGTGAAACAAATTGGCGCCTATTTCTGTGCTATTATTACGCACGAGTTACTTAGATCCGCACGGCCTATATTCATATGACGTCAATATTACGATTTGTATGAATTTTTACCCTAACAGCTCCGCTATATATTTTATCTGTAGTGTGCTAAATTGGGTCAACTCATTGTGCAGACTACAAAAGCTGTGGACTTGCTCTAAAATGATATGTGTGCAACTTGAATAGTTTACAAGTACATTTTTACGTAAGTTTTTGTTTTGCATTTTAGCTTGAAGAATAATTATTAGTGAGTTAAAAGGTTACATTTTTAAATAATGTGTTAACAAATAAAGGACGACTCTATTAAATTATTATTTGTAAATAATTGAGGAATAATTTTAGTACTGCATATTTTTTAAAGTTAATAGCTTGACTATAATTATTCTCGCCTGTTGTTAAGGTAAGGTGGTCTAAGATGGTACGCGCTTCTTCTGTATAATATGCAGAATTTTACTCTGTTTTAATACTTGGTCTGCATACAAATTATTGTTAAAATACTTATGTAAAATTTTATCTAAATGTTTAACACAATTACGAAACTGTACCATTTGTAAGCTTTCGTATACAAATCTACATGCTTAGTTCCGGCCTAATGAGACAGCGTTGCGCAAGAGCATTCGCGTCGTCGCGAACGTTCGCGATTCGTCACGGACCGGAACAAATCGTACCGAATACGGGCTGGGACCTTAACAATTACGACTATTTATTTACTATTCTAGCGCTTTGTGGACGGGTTTTGATAGAGATAAATAACTTTGTATCGTGACGTAGGCATTTTGAGAAGGGTTTTAATGTCGATTCATTTTGATTTGCATAATTCAAGAGTTACTTGGTTGCTTAATCGCAATTATTCGAGAGTGCGTGATGTCGAAAAATATAAGTAAAAGTAAATAACATTAATTTTGTACAACAACGACAGAAGGTATAAGATGCAAATATTAGAAGAATAGAATATTATGTCATTGAATAGAATATTATAAAAATCATCAATTAGTTTTTGTTTTTCTTATTATTTTTGTATTTTTATGGTATGGTCATTGCTCATTATTCTACTATAAGGAAGAGCACGTTATACCACATTTATACGATTCCTTATGTAGACCACACGCAAATTCTGAAGTAAGCATCAAATTATAAACATGACAAAGACGCTACGCCACCCGGTTACTTAACCCTTAATTTGGCACTGTATGTACCGTCATACATGAACTTGAAAAAAAAAAATTGTTAAAATAATTACATCTTCCGTGTGGAAAATTAACATTCTTATGTTGCAACACTAACTGTTATTAGGTGGAAAAAATAAACACACATGTAGCAACATTTATTTTGACATAAATTGAAAAAAATTGCTACCCGGCGGACGTCAACTGCGTTGTCCAAGGTATTTATTCTATTATTATGAATATTACTTAGTTTAGGACAGGTGTAATGACTAAAATGTATGCTTTATTGTGTAATGGAATAAGTGTGATAATAATTGTGATGTTTCTATTACATTGAATGGTTCTATTTTGATCACTAACATGATGTATGACGTGACATACACTGCCAAGTTTGTAACGAAACACCCGCCATTTTGTTTGTATGTCACGGCATACATTGCCAATTTGAGGATGCTTTTTTTATATACTTGGTTTTATAGCACGCTTTATTTTCTTTGTCGGCAGCAAAAATTTCTAACTCGTGGTGGTAGAATTTTAGCGCTTGTGCCTGCTGAGCATGCACCCTCTGAAGGTAGCGATGAATTACGTGTGCGCACCCCGCTTTCCGCGACATCTTCTTCTGCACCTTCTATAGATAAGCTCAATGGAAAGGCTCAATTTTTTAGATGATGATGAAGACCCCCCGACCAGAATGTTCGACTCACACCAATTTTTCGAAGCGTGTATTCAAGCCCGTCCCTAGAACCAAATTGTAAAAAAATTCCAATCCTGAGTGACATTCCGTCACTCCCAGCAACCCCTGCACTTGCTGAACCCCCCGCATCGCCTGAACCAACAGCAAGTGGCTCCATAACTGGCTTAGTTGCAGCTCGCATAAGGGCTTCTTCCAAGTCGCGTCCCAGAAATACCAGATCGCAACGGCCCAGACGAATCACCAAGTTCACTCTGAACTATCAGTGGAAAAAAACGGTTTTTCGACTGTAGAAGAAGACTCAGATCTTACCGACATATTAAACGAAACTTCACTCAGTTATTTCTATAAATTATTTTCCCCTGACGTTTTAGTAGACATCGTAGAGCAAACAAACTCATACGCAGTATTCAAAACTGGGCGCTCTCTTGGCTTGACCGAAGATGAATTGCGAGATTTTTTAGCAATTCATATTATAATGGGTGTTGTAAGTATGCCATCGTACACCGATTACTGGAGTTTGCGGTACAGATACGATCCCATAGCCGATTTGATGTCTCTAAAACGGTATCAACAATGAATATCGGCACTTGGCAATGTATGCTGTGACATACACTGTTTTTCAGGAAACCTGAAGTTCCTATATTTTTTTTACCATTTTTTTGTAACACCTATAAATGTCTACAATAAATTTTTATAAAAATAAAATTGATTTTATTACATTTTATTCTTTGCCAAATTAAGGGTTAAAAGTCAAAACTTACCGATTCGCATAACAAACCGTCCAACTATCCGATGAATCGATCAATTACATCACTACTTCAGTATTCCTACCATTAATTTTACATTCTCTTGTGTGGCTGGAATAAATCAAGTAGGCTTTAAAATAGACCTCTTCGAGGATATCAGTTTAAAATGCAAATTTAAACAGCTGTTTATCAATGCTCGTATAGCATTGGGACGAAGGGGCTTAATTACCGAGAGTGGGCGAAACTGTCTTGTTCGTGACTACGCATCTTGGGACATTAAAAATATGTTGCGTTTAATTCAATGTATGTTTTATGTATTATCATAGAGCGCCACTTGTTTAAGTATTTTGTTTCCTTTTTTAATCGACTTCAAAAAAAGAAGGACGTTATCAATTCCGCCGGTATTTTTTTGTTTAGTAATCAGAATAATATAGGAAAATAAACAAAAATTATTTATGTTTTTACCGTATCAAGTATTTTTTCCAGCCGTGTATAAAAATACTAAATAACAAGAAAACTGAAAATTACCAATTGGTTTACTACTCACTATTAACCCGCCATTGGTGACGTGAATTTGACTTACAGCGTTGGTGACCCCGGTCTCACGCACCGGGGTTTTTGACTACGAGTTTATCTGTAATTTACGGTTCATGCTACTTTTCATTGGGATAGATATAAAATTTGATCTTTTATTGTCAATAAAACATAGGTATTTAATAAATCAAATCTCTTTTATAGGCATAAGACAACATCTTTGAAATAACTAAAATTGTCAAGTATTTTAACAAAGTTTTTATAAAACTCAAAAATAAAGCATCAATCTTAATTATTTAACAGTAAAATTAGGCTTAGTCAGTCTTATGACACTGAAAACATAAAATGAAGTAACATAAATGGTAATACTTCGACCAAAAAAAAAATATACAATACTAAAATCACTCATCTTCAACAGCCAAACAACTAGAGCAAGTTATTGGTACTACGTGCGATCTGGTTCGAAATTATCTGGTTCGAAGTCACTTCCAGATTCAATTTCCGATGACATTTGTAATCTGTCCTCATCAGATACTGCTTCTTGCAAAAGAGCCTCGAGACGACACTGATTACTTTCGTAAGACATGCTGAAGCAGTGTTCACAATTTGAACAAAAAACATGGAATTTCTTGTAAAATATCGATCAAAACTAGCAAAACGCTTACTACTAATAGAATTATATGATTAAACTATAAATTACAACAACAGCTTTATCAAAATAAGTAAAATAAAAAAAATACACTATAACCATTTTACTTACTTAGTTGGTGACGCCGGTCTCACGCACCGGGTTGGGGCCAAAACTCAGTAACGTGCGCCCGCGTCGCTGTCGTGGGGTAGGGGTAGGGTAGGGGGCGCGAAATTAGGCAGCTACTCGAAACCACAGTGCAATTCGATAAACGGTGACAAAAATATTTGGGTTTCTTTAACTGCCCGGTCTCACAGACATATGAGGTCACCAATGGCGGGTTAAGTTCATAGAAAATCAATATTTTCATTCGACACATGAATTTCAAACTTAGTTTGAAAGTGAAAACAATGAATTTATTCATTCATTTTTGTTATTGAAGATTGATTTTATAATTTTATTTGACTTCATTTGATTGCAGATGTAAATTTTAGATTGAATTTCTAAACTGTTTTATATAATCATATTCTGGTGATTGAGCTTAAAGAAAATTAGTAATAACCTGAACTTGAAGAAAAATAGTACCTAATAACCTGTGTAAACTTTTATAAGTTAATTAATTCACTTTATCAAGTACCAACCTACGTTAAAAATAGAGATAAGTATTATAATACAACAAATAAAAAAACAATACCAAGAACTAACAATTAAAACGAACAATAAAAAACTATGTCAAACGACATAAACTCCGTCGCAATAACAAAACAAGAACCATTAATGAAATTAAGATGTCCGACGCGAACTAAACGAAGATGACAAAATTACGAGCTCGGACCAAACCGGTATAATTAATTAGATGGCTGGATAGTGAAAAAGTCCACTGTGCTTAATGGTACTTTCTGATACTATGTCGAGGTACCTAGATAGCGTTTAATTGTATTGAATTTTCACATGACAGCGTAACACGCGATCTTCGAAGCGAATTCCAATTACACCAATAATATCCAGTCCATTTTCTAATTAATTTATTCAAGGCGATAGCTCGCTGGTCGATTAATAAAGTCATCTTTAACTGAATGCAAATAAGGTCTAGTCAATATCTTAGAACAGTTTATAGACAAATTTATTGCTGCATTATGAGATAGGGGTATTGACTGGAAAATAGACTGGATGTCTGTAATGAGCTGTGCTTAACATGTTAATAAATTATTATTCTGAGACAAATGTAGAGTGTGTAGAGAATTTGTATGGTTCAAAATTAAAATATTATCCTTTACGACCCCATATTAATACTGCTCCGACTTACTCTACAACTTGAGAACCGCGATCTCTTTATGACGTCATTCAAATGATTTTAGAATATTTGATTGCCATTACAAAAAATAATGTAAAACGCATATCAGGGTCTTCACTTCACTATATTTTAATTCAAAACCGTACTTCATTTTAATAAAGGCACTTTTATCATATCTGACGTGTATTCTTGCTTTTTATCAATAAATATGAAGCACCCATTCAAAAACACATAAATTCTTCTCACATCAATTCGTCATACTTTTTACGTCGTCGTAATCAATAACGTCTGCTATTTTTAAATGAAAGTACAAAGGGTTTTAAAGTGTGACTAAATCTATTTAGTATGATTTTTTATGACTCCTCTTTTTATAAATTATCATGGTAGTGAATACTGTTATAATCTTTATAGTATTCTGATTTCATGATTTATAGAAATATTTTATCGAACCATTAAGAGTTCATATTATATTTAAGAAATAACGCAACAAATCTTAAAAAATATTATGTACCTATGATATTTTACCTTTAAAAATTGTTTTAAGATCGAATTATTGAAAATTCACCTTTAAAGCCTTAAAAATAGACAATCGTTCGAGAAGTCTAGTCGTCTAGTTCGTAAGTCTATTTTCCTAAGTCCAGTAAATACATAACTATAATGTTCCTAGCTAAAATTCTGCATAGAATAATTTTGCTGAACGTTATGTGAGTGATAATATTGATTTACCAACAAACGTTAGCAGGGGTCCGTTAAAAGGTTTGTAAATAGAACGCCTAAGTAACATCACCTTAACCGTTTCCCTCGCAAATATATGTGACTCATGTATTTATACATCTATGTACCGAAACATCAACTACATATTATAATATAGTTTTCATGTATCATGTATCCTATCTTCATATTTTTATATTACATGTAAAAGTTCATAAGGATGGTAACGCTCTTGTTTCTCAGGCAAAAACAGCTGATCGATTCTGTATAAGTAAACAGGTGATAAAAATATGTACCTAGGTACATACATCACTTCGTTGAATATTTTTGTTACATAGTTTATAACAAGATAATAAATGGAGCAATAGTAATTTAGTAAAAAACAAAAGTTACCAGTTCTTCCTTTAATTTTATTAATCTTATCTATTACCATCAAAGGGTCAGGGTCAAACCATAGTATAAAATCGACAAAAAAACGATATGAAGTAAATTTTGAATTATACTTCAAATAGAAACAATTTATCTGTGTCGTATTTGAAAAATAGGAAGGAAAGGAATTCAAGGAAACTTTGACCTAACCCAATTTATGTGTAGATAAACATTATATTTACTTTGTTGGTCACTTTAATGCCAGATGCATGCAAGAGGGCGAAGTCAAGCCATAGTTAAACACAATTATTGAATAAACAAATTAATATGCCGGGAAAAAAATATTGTGTTGCTTGTAATAATAATATTAGATATTTTGTTTTAGCTCCGGCGGGATCGCGGGTGGCCAAGATGTCAAGACGTCCGCGTCCCCCGGAATGGCAAAAGACGCGGGTTCGTTCCCACCTCGTGATCGAAAAATATATCTAAGTATAATAGATCGTTTATAAAGATTTTTTCAATTCTTTACAAATTTGTATCATAATATTAAATCAAATAAAAAAAATACGTTAAATCAATATGCAAAGGTCAAATGTTTTGATGCAACCTTTAAATATTATCCATATTAAATGCCATATGAGACTTTGTTTAAAATAATAATTCTATTCAGTAAATAGATTATGGAATCTTTGAACTTTAATCAATTGAATTGCTTAGTTGAAACTAAGCTCATAATTTATCATACTAATTTCTTATTCGAAATTTTTTACTAATGAATTATGAGCTATAGAAAAACAAGGGCATTGATAACATTCGGCGATTTCCATAAATTATTGGTGATATTTTAAATATGAATCCATAAATAACGTGGATCTTAATCGCCAACATAATATAATTATCGTAAGATTAGTCTAGAATTCTTCTCAGTTTATTAGTAATTATAATTTTATTAAAATTTTAAATTTTATTTTAAAAATACCATTATACATGTAACAATTTGGAGAATGGCGAAACTGGGCCTAACAAAATTAGGGCCTTACAGAAATCATAATATATTTAAAATTCATTATGTTATTTTTAATAATTCTTGGTAAAATATTGACTTCTGATTCTATGGGAAAACAAATGTTTGAAAAAAAAGATAATGTGTTCACTCGGCATTGTTATTTAGATTTCTATGACTACCGGTCTTATCAAGCAGAGATTGTCAGTGCTGTCAGGAGTAAAATAGTCGATATATCGATTAAAACGAATGAATATTTATTTTCATTTTTAGTTTTATATAAAATTCAAATGCTTTATAAATCAGAAATATAAGTTAACTGCGATACATATTTTATTTTTAACTTTTTAGCACGCTATTTATTTAGGTAATTCTACACATTTTTACTCATGGCGGCCGCACTTTGTAAGAATATTTCTGAAATGTAGCTGGCCGCTTCAATTTTAATTCCAATGTCATGTTTGTCGTTTGACTTTTGACATTTGATTGAGGTTTTTCGTTTCGTGGTTAACTTATTTTCTTCATCTTTATCGACTTTCGCTACGTATTACGGACACTGACGATCTCTGTTATTACTACCAACCAACGCTTGCACACCGGACTTTGATTACCTGCCTTTACGACTCACTACTGCTCCCCTACCTGGACACCGACTTTGCATCCGATTTTTCATTTACAAATATGAACTGCATCAACTGTGGTATTAATGCTAATCGTAACAATGCTATACGTATGCATTTGTTACAAGATAACGCAATAATATCAATTATACAAGGGTGTGCTGCTCCTCTAACGGTTAGTGGATTAGTATTATCTAAGGTATTTAGTACTAGCTATTGAAATCAAACAAAAACGTAAACACACATTGTTTTATATATATACTAGCGGTCCACCCCGGCTTCGCCCGTGGTACCTACATGTTTAAACTATCCTATCTCTCAAGTTGGATCGAACTCCACATGGTGTGCGAATTTTATTATAATTGGTTAAGTGGTTTAGAAGTCAATTGAGGACAAACATTGTGACACGAGATTTATACAGGGTTACTTGTAAAACACCGGCAATATTCACTTTCTTTTGTCCAATTGTAATATTAATTCTTTATTTGTAGATCACTCACTCTGATCACATATGTGATGCATGCTGGAAACTTGCAAATGATTCTTTGAGGATTGAAAATCATGAAGAAGACACTGTAACTCTTGGTCATCAAGTACATCAAGACGTTCTGTATTGCGCACACGGTTTCATTTACTAAGAACTGATTCTCAACGCGATCAAAGAATGAGAGCAGTGGCCAGTGATATTAGAGTGGATATTACCTCGTCATTTAAGTTATTGAGTGTTTTGATAATATTTTAAGTAAAAAGTTGCCAATAATCTTCTTTTTAAATCTCAAAGTAAAAATAAAAGGTGTTTTAACAAAGTATTTCTTTACAGATTGGAAATAGAGCAACATATCTATGTCATTCTTGCTGGGTGAGGGCTCTCATAGGAAGGGAAGCAATAACAGTTTATTATTGTAATTGTTTAGTAGGAAGAAGAACTGTAGGTTGCTGCTGTCACGTTATGTGCATAATAATATGGTACCTTAGCTGGGCAAGGTATCAACCAGATTTAATGCTGCCAGCACAGTTTCTGGATGATGTGTTAATTGTTTATGATGATTATGATGAATAAACGATTTATGAAAAAACGTGTTTTATTTTATATATAAGTACCTACGATGTTTTGGTAGGTAATCTAAAAGAATAAAAGTTCGATCCAATATCTCTATTACCTAACTGTTCTTCTGTTACACTCTTTATCTAAATAATGTATATTATAGGATATAAACTATTACCTCTACTTAGAAAGAAACAAAGCTATTCATTGAACTCGAGCAAACCTAACCTCAATTTTAGTGACGTTACATGCTCAATATCTCTGCTATCCCATAGAACAGATCTTTAATTGTTATATATATAGAATCTGTATATTTTTATCTATTTAACCCCACATAAATCATCAGTGTAACGATCAGGCCCAAAGTCCTATGGGAGTTTGCCATTCTCCTTTTACTTGTAATTTTTATCCATACTAATATTATGAAGAGTTTGTTTGTTTGTTCGAACGCGCTAATCTCAGGAACCGTCCGTCCGTCTGGTCCGATTTGAAAAATTCTTTCGGTTTTAGATAGCCCATTCATTGAGGAAGGCTATAGGAGTATAGGCTATATATATCATCACGCTGAGAGTTGAGACCAACAGGAGCGGAGCCACGCGATTGAAACCGCGGAGCGCAGCTAGTACAACATAAAACAGCGAAGGTTAATAAATCAGCCTGACGTTGATGCGATTAGCAGGCCAAATATTTTTTAGTATATTTGTAGGTATCAAGTTTTTTCTTTTGTATTAACGCAACTTTAGAGTAAGTTCTGCCAAAAAGTATGCCAACACGATTTTTAAAAAGTTGGCAAAAAGCACAACGTCGAAAACTTAAAATTTAAAACTTAATTATTTTTAATGTTCTATTAAATAATTCAACCTTATTACTTCACACAACGCGCTTATAAAACTATTTAATTCAGAACATAAATTACACACGTATATAATCCGATGTTCGGCTGAACACAAAGTGATATCCCAGTGAGATTTGGACCGGTATCACTGATCGTATATTGTCGCCTGAGATGACTGCGATACTGTTTTATGATTTAGATAGGTGTTGGTTCATGAGCGAAGTGGAAAGCGATTTATATTTTAAAGTTTCATTTGTAATACTTTCTATAACGAAATAGCAAACTAGTTATTGATTTCATTTCAGCCGTATGATGTTCGCTGCTTCCAATAGTCTTCCTGCAGAAACACCGGTGACTAGCGGCGATTTTCGGCCATTAGTGATTTTTTTTGTACATGATGCTATAGCATATATTATAACTAGCTTTCCGCCTGCGGCTTCGCCCGCGTTTTCAAAAAAAAACCCGCATAGTTCCCGTTCCCGTGGGATTTCCGGGATAAAACCTAGCCTATGTCACTCAGAAATGATGTAGCTTTCCAACAGTGAAAGAATTTTTCAAATCTGCCAAGTAGTTTCGGAGCCTATTCAATTCATACAAACAAACAAACAAACAAAAAATCAAACCTTTCCTCTTTATAATATTTGTATAGATATTGAGTAGGCAATAACACTTTAAATACTATATAAAATTAAAAGTAAATACTATCGAAATCAAATTCTACGATGCTGAAAAAATCGTTCAATGAAAAGATTGGTTCTTGGAACCTAGGTACGTAATAAATAATCTGTATTGAATGTCCTGTTATAATTATGTTAAAAAAAGATTAAATTCGTTATATTAAATCGCACTCGCTCATTAACAAGTTATTACCTTATCTGATGTCATAGGATTACGACGAGATGCGACAGATAGCAGACCCGATGGGTGAACGAAGAATGTTTAGAGAAATCGTTCAATGCATTACTTGCTTTGTTTTTATGTTAATTAAGAACCAGTCGGACCAGTCCGTGTTCAAACTTCCGTTGTAACTGTTTAAATCACACATTACGTCAAATTTTAGTGTATTTAGATAATTTCTAAGTAAGATATTGAGTGGGCAATACTATTTTTGGTGGTTTATGAAGTCCTAATCGTGATGCTAATTGGTATTGGATAATGAGCATATCCGTAGCATGAGTTTAGTGTTAATTACTGAAGTTGTTACGTGAATGTTGTTTGGAATAGGTATGTTAATTTTTTTACTTACGTTTTTCTAATCAAGCAATTACCTTCTTGTTCGCTAATATCCTGAATGTTCTGCGTAATGCAATAGATGATTATTTTTAAACATAAATGTATATTCATTTAGAATTTATTCAGCGGGGAGATTTATAAGTTTGCAACAATATAAGCAATGATCAACATACTTCTTAGAAAAAGTTACTGGTATCACAGATAATATAATACTATACCAAGTTTTTTAATCTCTCATAATATTAAAATCCTATGCAACAATAAAAGTTACATGCAAATTCACATATTATAATAATGTATGTTGTTCACCTGTAAGTTAACACAAAATGTATGCATACAATAATGTAAAGCCATTGATAATAGACAATAAAACAAATCACCCAGCACGACAAACAACCTCATTATAATCGAAATATTATGTCTAATGGTTTCTCTTCACAATGGGCAGCGTTGGACCAGTAGAGGCAACCACGATAGTGTAGATGGCCTAAATGCCTGTAATTGGTTGTCATTGTAATGTTTATTCATAATCGCCGTTATGGCGTCAAACAACGACGATCATAATATTTTGTTGGGCCAACGCTGCCCAATGTCTAGAAGGCCCATTACGTTGGTCTAGAACGGCCCGTGTAACCACAAATCAGCTCCAGCTAACAATTTTCTATGATAATGATCGAGTTTTTGTGAGTATGGAGTAGCCAAGCATAAATATAGTTTCCGTTGATGCTACAAGTTGAAAATTATATAGCGTATAGCGGATAGTTTAGATTGATAACTGAATATAGTGACTAAGCTCAGTTTTTACTCGTTAGTTGAGAAATATTGTGTAAAATGTTATTCGTAGACCGCAAAGTCCTAGATGATGACAGCTTTTTTAAACTGTAAAGAAATATGTATATCTTGAACCTGAATAGATTATAAAATTACAAGCTTTGTATAAGTTATTCTTGCATTTTTTATACTCTACTAAAATCAAGAGTTTATATTTATGTATTAAAATTCACAAAAAAATATTCATATTCAATTATTTTTATTAAAGTCAGGTCATATTGTTCAAAGATACATTCTCTTCGATTCTATGGATAAATTATAATAACAGACGAAGCTATAATAATTACTTACAAGAGGAATTAAGGGATTTAGTGAAAGTACCTAAATATACATTACCAAATATGTGTACAATCCCACAATTTACATGTTAGAAACAGGATACGAAGAAACGGTCGTCATTAGGACTTTTAATTACAATGATTTGATGTTTCCGTCGAAAGTCCACCTTTAATTATCTCCAGAAATGATCGTTAGTACGCAATTATGAGGATTTATTCTGTTAATTTTGTTTTTCTGACTTAATTTATAAATAAATGTGTTGAGTAGGTACTTATTGAGTAGGTATTGTTCACTTTATTTGGCAAATCTGTTTCCTAATTGGATTATTTCTTAGAATGGTACAAGTTTAGATGGTTGAATGATAATCACGATAAGTTAATTATCATAACAACCTAACAACATGTACTTACTTACTTACTCCTCTGGCGCTGAAAACCCAAAGTGGGTCTTGGCCTCTGAGACGAGAACTCTCCATCTTCCCCGGTCCTGAGCGGTCTCTTGCCAATTATTATTGGCTCGTAGCACGCGCAGGTCCGCCTCTACTCGATCGCGCCAGCGATACCTAGGTCGTCCAACCGGCCGTCGGCCCAGGGGTCGCCCCAAGTATGCCCTCTTCAGTCCTCGTTCCTCACCCATTCTTTCTACATGACCGAGCCAACGGAGCCGTTGTGCTTTTATTTCTCCAAGTATATTTGGCTCGGCCATTAGTTTTTCTAGATCGGCATTTGTTCGGACTCTCCAGCTTCCATCCTCTCGTCTGGTGGGACCAAAGATCTTGCGAAGAAGCTTTCTTTCGGTGACTAAAAGCTTGCGTTCTTCAATCTGGGTCAGGGTCCAGGCTTCACACCCATACATAAGTGTTGGTCTTATGACCGTTTTGTATATACGCAATTTGGTGTTTTTGCTCAGAAGCCTGGACGCTAGCACCTTGTGCAATGCTGCACCACATTTCAGGGTATTTTGGATACGGATATTAATTTCTTCCTCCCTGGAATGTGAGTCAGTTATAGTGCAACCCAGATATCTGAAACTGGCAACTCCTTTGTACGTCGTATCTCCAGCCTGTAGGTCTTGGCGTTGAGCTCGTGTATCTCTATACCGCTTCATGTGGAGATATTCCGTTTTATTGGCATTGATTTTTAGTCCAACCTTTTCCGCTTCTTCTTTCAAGATACTCGCGGCTTCGCTCACTTCATCGCGGGTTTCACCTAACAATGCGAGGTCATCAGCATACCCAATCACCTTATGCTTTCCATTCAGTGATACTCCCCAATCCAATGCAAGCATTTTACGCAGGATATATTCCAGTACTAAATTGAATAGCACAGGTGACAGGGAATCACCTTGTTTTAATCCGGTGAACACCGCGAAGCCTTCTGTCAGTTCTTTACCTACCCTTACATGCATGCTACTCTCCCCAATAGCCACCTTTATTAGATCCACCAGTTTGATTGGGATACCAAGCTCCTTTAAGATAGCAAAAAGGGCGCCCCTATCAATGCTATCGTATGCCTTCTCGAAGTCCACAAATAGCGCGTGCATGCTCTGAGAATATTCCCACCTCTTTTCCATTCTCTGTTTGATAAGGAAAATCTGGTCGATCGTACTTCGGTTCTGACGAAACCCACACTGATAATCGCTGAGAATTCTTTCCGCGTAAGGTTCCAGTCGATCTAGCAGTATGTACGAAAAGATCTTATACGCTGTTGGCAACAGAGCAATCCCGCGGTAGTTGCTACACTTTTTCTTGCTACCCTTCTTGTGGACTGGGCATATTATTCCCGTATTCCAATCTTTCGGCTGTATCTGTTCATCCCATATCTTTCTGAGGACTTCATATAACTTGGATTGCACCACCGCTCCACTTTGCTTCCACACTTCAGAAGGCACGCCGTCAATACCTGGTGCTTTGTTGTTTTTCAGCCGCATAATTGCCTTGTGCACTTCTGCGAATGTGGGAGGAGGTACATCTTCGTAATTGTCATCCTTATCCCTGATGATTTCGGCTTGAGGAGGTGGGCAGTTGAGTAGGCTCTGGAAGTAATCTCGCCATGCCATCTTTATATCCTCGCTGTCGGTGATGAGGTCCCCATTGACGTCCTCCAGTATTTGTGTAGTGGGTTGATAACCTTTTTTTGTGGTTTTCACTTCCTTGTAAAATTTCCTCGATTCACCAGCGCGTATACAAGTCTCCATATTTTGTATGAGGCCATCGAGATGCAGTCTTTTGGCTCTGCGGATCGCTTTCTTTAGCTGTGAGCCGCATTCCATGTACTTTACGTTCCATTGCCTGTCCTGCTCTGCCAAGATCTTATAATGTCTTTTTTCTACCAATTTGCCTTCACACTCTTGGTTCCACCACTTCCTTCGCTTTTTCCTTTTGACTTTCCCTAAAACTTTAAATCCAATTTCTTTTGTGGTATAACAACATGTAGGTAATTGCAAATTTAATTCAATCATTATTAAAGCAGTAAATAAAATTAATTCAAAAGTTAAACTCATGTCATCTCTACATGACTGTCTCTACTCTGTCATATTAGCGTTCTAACAGACGAACGGCAAGTTGCGAAGGATAACGTTCTTTAAATTATTTTACTGTATATATTTGAAAGCAAACCATTATATTCCCAAATCCTACACATAACCCAACCCACACTAGTCACATCACAGTCATTTAAACATTTAAAACATGCACGTGAGTAAAACTACGTTTAACACTAATTTTACTGTATAGCGTTCTATTGTGACATTTCCCAGTAGGTACATGGTCGCGAAAGTTGGGCGCGGTTATCTCGATCCACGTACATTATACCACGACTTGCTGATATTATCGTGGACCATTCATTTTGTATGACAACGTCTTTTACTAATTCCTGTAATGACTAAGAAAGAATAGTAATGATATCGTTTTGGGAATTACGCTCTTGAATGTTGTGTTTGTACAGTTATAGTTAAATTGCATCTCTCTTATATTTTTTGTTACTGTGACGAGTATAGAAGTAATTTCGATTATTTTAGTTTAATATAATGACTAGTATTTTGTATAAAATATAATGTACGTATGTCAAAATTAAAGACTCACACGAAGTCTACTTTTGTATCCAGAGGAGTTATTCTATACAAATGAACAATTTTAATTTTACCACACACTTGGGAAAATATTTTAATGTTTGATTAACCCTTAATTGGGCGCGCCTAAAAAGTTGCATAAGCGGTCGCGTGGGGTGTGTAGCACCCCAGAATTAGGAGATAAAATAAAATACGAAATACATGCAAAATCAGACTTTTATTAATTAGAACATTTGAACTTACATATTAATCAACTTTTAAACATTTTTAATAATATAATTAACTTATTTTTTTAATATGAAAAATATTTTTTACAAATCCTAGTTTTAACCGTTGCAATTTTTACAGACTACAATCATATGGTCATTGCACACATGTTTATGGCATTTAAAACATTCAGTCTTTGTTTTCCTGTCCTTACTTCTTGGACATATATGGCACATTTTGTATGGTTGCAATCGGCCTGCTTCAGAAATAGATTCTTGGTCCGAAATTTCATGCTGTCTTTTTAGTCGTTTTTGCAGCGGTCGTGGTAGTGTGGGTATGCTAGCTCTTGATATTTGGTGAGGTTTATCTAAATCAACAGCCAGTAACTTTAAAAATAGTCTTCGGGATATATCGGGGTCAATTTTAGATTTGTTTATTACATAGGAATTGATACCTGTGATATTGAAAATATGAAAAAATATCACCATCGGCCATCTTTTGGTCCGTCTTCTTACATTATAAGTGGCGCACATTTGGTCGTCCGTATCAACTCCCCTTTTGGTTTTATTATAAAAATGAATAATTTCGGGCTTTCTTTTCTCACCCTTTTAGTCCACGTGGCATTTTACTGGTAACCTTAAATAAAAATATCACAACAGAACCTCAAAAATTTCAAAGTATTATAATTGAACACTGTTAACATTTATCACTTGCAAAATACAATGTTTTAAAACAGAAATAATAAAATTACCAATTGGCCACTTACTCGAAATTTAGACCACACAAACAGTCACCTGGGGTGTCGTGCACCCCAAACACGCTCTCCGAGCCCAACCATCCACAACCGAGCGCCGCTCGCAACTGAATCGTGTACGTTTTACGTATTTATGAAGCTACCTGGATGAACAGCGCGCTAAATTCAAATTTTAAAAAGTTGTGAGCCTGGAAACCCGCTCTGGGGTGTATGACACCCCACGCGACCAATTAAGGGTTAAATAATATTTATATGCTGATGAAAACTGGTATAAAATACATTACATAGAGTTAGCATACATATATTTAAACATTTCACACACAAATTTTCATCAAGCAGAGAGCTATAAAAAACAATCAATGTTTGTGTACTGCTTCAAAAGGTTTCATAATGACTTTCATTTTAATTCGTAATGTTTTTGCAATGTTTTTAATTAGGGTATAAGCGCTTTAGATGTTAAAAGTCTTTAAGATTACATTTTAATGAATCATTCGTGATTTGCGAAAATAATTATCTAAGTGTTGATTACAAAGCCCGTCATCAGTTTTGTGATACAAAAAGCCAAGTAAAGATTTTAATTGATAGTTATTTTAATTACATATTATTATACTTTTACATAGTAAGAATTATTTAACAATTTTTCATATACAGATTTTTTATTTAGGATGCTTCTTTGAGAAAAGCAATTCGTTTTAAATTGGTACTTAGGTTTGAATGTCCGGAAAGTGTAGACGACGCGACGGTCAATATTTGGAAATTTTAAGTGTTATTTAGATGCCAGACCCGATATTCTACCCTCAAGACTTGACTGATAAAGCTGCTTATGCAAATCTCGTAATACAATAACTATTACCGTGGTTTCGCCTGCGTGGTGAAAGATTTTTCTATAGGAATGAGATATTTCACAGGAATAAATAGCTGTCTAGACTCATCTCTATCTCCAGACATAAAAATCATACAATAAAATCATTCTGTTGCCACGCGAAAGACAAACAAAAAACAAACTCACTTTCCTTTTTAAAAATTGAGGTAAGTATGCAACTTAAGAGATATAGAAATTTAAGATTTCCCTGATATCCGTCGAGTAGGTACAAGACGTATTAAATTTTTCATACTGCCCACTGACATAAAATTCGCTTTGTACATAATAATATGACTCACGTACATTTCGCGAAGTTAGTATCCAATTTTATGGTGAAATGCAAAACGTTCATATCTTTTTAAAAATAATATATGACTGCTATTCGAAATTGGCCGTATTACAAAGAAAACACGCACACTTTTGGCTTACCTTCGTGTCTCTGAAGCACCTCTCAATTATTAATGATGTGAATGGCATTTTGAATCGAAATGAAAATCCCGCAAAAGGATGCCTTTTTTATTCAAGGTCATATAAATTGTGGGTTTATTATAACTTATATTTTGCGGAAAATCTCTCAATGTGTATGTGTATTTGAAGAGTCTCTGTCGTTTTTAATAGAAGTCTCTTCTATTAAACGATATTTAAATGTATTCAAATATAGTTCTCATTTCAAGCTTGATATACAAGTTCGTAAAATATAAACAGACAAGCAATATGAATAATTTAAAAATTGGGTTATAAACTCGAAACAGCGTCCATCTCGAAACAGTAAAGATAAAATCCCAGTCACGGTTTACGAAACAAAACGACTCATAATCATACAATTTCCTTTTAAAACGTCACCTTTGACCCGCCACCCCACCTGTTGTTCTGAGCGCATAGCAACGTGGAATACATGAACGTGAAAACCGCCATTTTTATATGTCTGTCAGGAATAATGTTTCTTAAAATGTATTTTAAACAAACCCGTAAACAACCCGTACTTTAAATATAAATTTCACATACTACAGTGCCTACTAGTGCCATAACCATTTTTATGCCTTTTGTAGGTTAAATTTTAACCTTATTATTGAATTATTGAATTTGATGTAAGAATATCATTGTATAAATTATTCATTTATTAATGAATACCTCACTGGTAAATGACAGGTGATAGAGCTAAAAAAGTATGAGAAAAGATATATTTGATACTAGTGGTCCGCCCCGGCTTCGCCCGTGGTACATATTTCGCAATAAAAGGTAGCATATGTCCTTTCTCGGGTATCAAAATATCTCCATACCAAATTTCATGCAAATTGGTTCAGTAGTTAAGGCGTGATTGAGTAACAGACAGACAGACAGAGTTACTTTCGCATTTATAATATTAGTATGGATGTAACCGCTCGTTAGTAGAAAGCCTAAAGCATTGCATGATCACAACCATATTTGAGAGGCTGTCTTTTGGTATAATGATATTAAATATTTCAACAGCTATTGTTATCGTCAAGGGTGAAAAGATAAGTTAATAATATAATGATATATTATTGTTTCTTTAATATTTATTACATTATTTGAGCTGTCCATAGTTTTGTTTCCGGCATGCGATGGATTTCAATCTTGTGATTTAGAAGCACGATATCAATAACAACATTTGGACCATATAATTTGTTATGGTTGAACTTATTTAGTATTTTGTTTGTTTAAATATTATAAGATAAACTTTTCAGTGAGCTCAGATAGAAAAAGCTGCCTAAACTACCAAAATTACCTAAACCCACTTATAAATGATTGTTAGCGTTATATAAAAACAGGTTTCAAATACTAAAAATACATACCTCTTCTATAGCTTTACCTTTATCAATAACAGGCTTGCTGTTGATGATAATATGATTAAGACTAGCATTGTAGGATATGAAAAGGAAGCTTCCAGATAATTTCTTCATTTACAATATGGTGTAAACTATAATATGTGCTATACTTCTGAGCATTTCAATTTGCATCAGACACTCACCCTTTAAAATTCACAATATAAAATTCCACATATCTTTTAAAACATTTTACAGTCTACAATATCCCCTTCACTTTTTGATTTAATAAAACTTTCACGGAGCTCACAAAGTCAACAAATGCCCGTTCAATCAATCAGATTCAGCAATCCATTTTTCAGGCGCTTATCTGGAAGCCCAGTAACGTATGCGGGTGACCTCCCGGTCTGTCAACACGACCCTTAACCAGTCTTTGGTATACTTTAACAAACAGCTTTAAAATAATACTTTTAAAGGGATCCTGATGCGTAAAAAACTCTTGCTCCTCTTCAGTCTGGTCATGTGTAATATTTTAATTAGGTGTATTTAAAAACTAAATTATATTACAAAAATAAGTATTTTATGACCTACGTATATTAATGTACAACTAGTGAATTAAAATTCTTCTAAAATTTTGACAAAAACAATATAACAAATATAAAAGAAAAACAATATAATATGGCAGATTGTATCGTGATTGATTTTTTCGAGCGCCATGAGATTTTTCGAAGTCTGATCAAATGTAAAGTATTATAATTCAGAATACCCATTGAACCATGCAGTTCACTTTTAAGTAATACATACCTACAAATTCACGTACAAACGAAGCCAAGATACACAGTCCATTAGTATGTAAAGGCTTGTCCCATCTGGCACGCACCATAATCGCCGGCACTTGTATTGCGACTCAATGACTGGAGCATTGTGATCGGTATGAATGCATGGGGTATACAGTATACTGTCCTATATAGCAATCTTCCAATTATAGAACGGACGGGACTTTGAAGATAATATTATATTTTTCATAAGGTCAAAAAAAATTCAACATTTAATACAAAGTATTTCATGGCAGTGCTATTGGAATCCAAATGGGGTATACTGTCCTATAAAGCAAACTTCCAATTATAGAACGGACGGGACTTGGTGAAGATATATTTTCATAAGGTGAAAAAAAAATTCAACATTTAGTGTAAAGCTTTTGATAGCAGTTATAAAAACCCATGCCAATTCTAAAATAGTTAAAATATATCGCCCTTTCTAGTCGCCCTTTAGTTTAGCCATCAATAAAACATCGTGTAAATAATAATAATGAAACTAAATATGATATTGACGTGAGAATGAAGTCAATGTACCTACCGTTTTTATGTACTAATCAAGTGTTTATCTTCAACAAATATAATCAAGGACAAGTGATTAAAGATAGAGCAGTTTAGATTTTTACTATAAAACATATTCAAATTCAAAACATGTGAATAAACTTATAGCGAACAAGACACAGAAACTACCTTATAAAATAACACCACGATTTTTCACGAAGCATGATATGAACAAAATCGCAATAATTGAAGCACTAATAATGGGTTCTCGTAAATAAAAGACAATAGCTGTGGACGCCCATTGATTGCAGACAAGATGTTGCATTATATAGAGATAATACTACGGTGCTATACGTTCTTATGTCTTTATATGTATCCTTTCGTAGAATTAATAAAAGCGGCGCGTGTTCATGCAGCTTTTTCGCTATCTTATATCATTCTTATTTTAAAATAACCTCATTCTTAGAACTACTCGTAATCGAGTTACTATCTGTAAAATCTATGTTACATTCCACATCTTTAGATTCTTCTCATATGAATTATACTTACGTTTAGTTTTAGTGACTTATTATATCTTATTGCTATCCATCAACCAACTGCAAATTGTCCACGATGACCACGAAGGCCGGTTTCTGAATTGAGTATTTGACGTTAAGAACGCCTCAAACTTAAACGCTGCTTAAATATTTTCTTGTATCGAACATAAGTTTAACCTTAATGACCTGTTACGTTCGTTGTCATACAATATAGCCATAGTAATAATACAAAGGTGTTACAAATGTAAACATCTGTTCTGCTCAGTGGCTTTCCCTAAAGGCTTAAATGTAAACAAAACAGCGTACAACTTCGTTTAAATTTTAAAGTTGCAATGGGAGTGCAATGTTGCAGCTAGGTGTTGAGTAGCTGCTCTTGACGCTTTTCGTATTATGCACCCTTTATCTGAAGCGAATCCCTAGTGTCGTGCATAGTGTTTTGGATTATGGAAGAAAATATTCACGATATTCATATGCGACATGGGATGATGGGATATAGAAGTAAAGATCATTGGAGATCTAAATACATATTATGTTGATTGTGCTATCGATACTTTGAAAGTAAATAGAATCCATATAATTTTAATTTAAACGGTTTAACATATTTAAGATTCGTCCAATGAAAATGTGGCATTAGATTAACAATTGTGTATCTTCAGGCGATTTATCAACATCGAATTGTTTTTGTTTTTTTTGTAATGTCTTGCATCCACATTGTATTGTTAAGCTTTTACTTTTAAATGTGTAGTTTTATCATACACTAATCGATGTGAAGTATTACGAATCATGTGTAACAAGTAAAAATACATTATTTCCTATTATATTTTCATACCTCCAAAGTGCATCAAGTTCATACTCCATACATAGAATGCACACTAGGTGGCAAACTATCGCTTCACTAAGAGTGTATTGATGTTGTTTGTCGTACCACTTACCATGTCATACCGTTATGCAGTTTGACTTACAAATATCTGAGATGTTTCACTTTACTCGTATTTTCTATTGGTGGTTCTTGGAAAAGATAGACTTATACTTTATAAACCTGGGACCTTCTAGGACATAATATTATTATTATATTAAAAATCATATAAAATATTGTTTAATAAGTGGCTTTACTGAAGAAAATTGCAAAATCTGCAACGAGCCTCAGTTCACATGCTTTTTAATAATAATCTATCATTTAGCTGAAGTTGTGTCTTCTTATGAATTCTCGATTTGCTTCCAATAGAATAATTAGACAATAATATGGTAAATTATATGAACCATTAACCGAGCCTTTAAAAATACACATAATATCACACCCCCAAAATACTTAAAAATTCAAATAAAATAAAAGCAATGTCAAGTAATTAAAACCTGATATACGTATAGATAATTTCATACATTTTATAGTAGACAGATGATATTATGTAATCTCTAAAGCCCTATTGATCCTAGTTAAACATTAATGTATATGACTCCGACCCTATTATTGATTGGGCGTTATGAATTATTAGTTATTCATCTGTAAATACGTGGATTTATAAAACATTATGTGGGTTTATCCAATTTATATCATAAAGCGAAATGGTGACATATTTGGTAGTTAATCTCTAACAATTAAGCGGTGACTGAAATTAATCATGTAATTCTTTATTTGTTTAATTGTTACATTAAATTATTTTAATATATTAAGGATAAGTACTTAAACATTACTATTAAAACATAACGCAAATTACTTATTGCACAATTTGTATTTAATTGAAGTATCGAACGTTTAAAGAGAATTATATAAATGCTCAAGCTAAAATTTACATGCTCCAACATGACTATCATAATTAGTTTTCTAACATCCTCCGCAGAACAAATAAAAAATTAATCCAAAAGGACGATTGGCTTCCTTACAAAAAACAAACAGAGCAATCAGTCATTTTAGGCAGGTGCTTTAAAGGTTTAATCGCTCTCATTTTTTACTCTGTGCTTTTTTCCTTTTGTTCAAATGACCGTGAAATAGACGTGGATGGACATTAATTATCTGTAAGGAAGTTTGTTTTAGCTTGCTCACGGTTCTAACGTGTATTGGGGCCTTAAGGCATTGTCGCTGAGGGCAAACAAACATATTGGAAGATATTGATTGTTGTGTCATCATAAGTAAAACAAGAAGTATAATTGGATCTGATTGTTGTAATGGGTACCATTCTTTGGGTAATGCTTCTATTAAAGAAAGAAAGGAAACGTTCATTTTAACACACACAAACACACGACAATAACGTTATTAATTAGTACGAGGTAAATCTATACTAGTATTATAAAGCTGAAGAGTTTGTTTGTTTGTTTGAACGCACTAATCTCTGGGACTACTGATCCGATTTGAAAAATTCTTTCGGTGTTAGATAGCCCATTTATCGAGGAAGGTTATAGGCTATATTTCATCACGCTACGGGCAACAGGAGTGGAGCCACGGGGGTGCAACCGCGCGGAGCAGCTAGTTATAAATAAAAATACTAACATAAATTAATCTGTGACTCTAAAAGCACAGTATTACAATTAGGAATATACTAGTAATACTGTGCTAAAAGTATGAAATTTTTACTGTCACCAATAATTCTATTTACAAAGTAAATTCAATAACTCACAACTGTTTTATGTACACTAAATAATGGACCAACAAATGACTCGAGTTCATTTATTTACCTTTTAATAATACTATTTGAACACTAAATCAAAGTTAATTTGAAACACCAATTACAATCACTACATTAATTGGTTCGGTTTTGTTTAATATGTAGCTATATGATTTGTCAAATACGAGCATGAAATCGTTTTGAATATAGGTATAGGTATTTTAAGAAAATTTTATGATAATATATTATCTTATTTTTTTTTTTATTTTACAAAGGATAGCCAACAATTGTTAACACTAATTATAGACATACAAGGAAAATGCAATTTAACATATCAAGTGCAACAATTAATTATAGGCTAACACCACGCCTTTACATACTCTTATTTTTGATAGTCAAATAGCCATTTAGTTCATATCTCCAATAGTTAAAAGTCCACTTTTAAAGTCTAATTGAAAGCCGGAATGATCAAAAAAATTTCAGCAAGACTAATTGGGTTTTATGAATAAACATTGTCATCATAACACTGTATTGAATAATATCTTCTCTAATAACTTTTAAGATACAAGTCTACATAACAACAACTGATTCACAATTTCAGATTATTATACAATAGCTGTGTTTCACCCGCATTGCTCCGTTCATGTTGGTCTTAGGACTCTTAGGGTGATGATATAATATAGCGTCGATAAATGGGCTATCTCATCGAAAGAAATTTTTAAAATCGGATCAGTAGTCCCTGAGATTAGCGCGTTTAACCGAACAAACTCTTCAGCTATATAATATTAGTATAGATTAAACACTATAACGAAAAAATCTTCTCTGATTTAACAAAAACAATGTTAATGTCATCTGTAAGTATATCAAGTATCCCATAAGCAGGTGGGATGTTTTTATCAAGTCTATCATCTGGTGGGCGACGAATAAAATCTTGTCACCTGTTCGTCTAAGCACATTGCACCTGATGAAATTTTTAACGTACTTCTTGTTACTACTAGTTATGTAAATCGCATCAGTTGTGTCATAATGAGCTATAATATTGTGTTACTTGTTTTGATTGAATTAATAGATAGATAAATGAAAAGGTGTAAAATACATTAAACATTTTGGAATATTTTATTCCTAAATATAAAATGGCTAGTAATATATTATCTAAGTTTGTAATTTAAGCATGAAAAAACCTTAAAATAAGGTTATTTCAATATTGTTATGTTGGATAGAAATTCAGTGTTAAATATTTAGCTCTACAGTTTACTAGTAAGATCTATATGTACATGGATTTTGTCCATATATTATTACACTGAGCTACTTTTTTTAAATAGAAATAGAAGAATAATATAATCCAACATTGACCTTATACCAAATTTTTGATCATTGAACTCAAATTTAAATGCAAACATACAAGCCACTACGAGCATTGTTTCTACAATCATCCAATTAGACACGTCGGCATGCATCAAAAGTGCTCCACATACGAAATAAAGCAGTAAAAATATAACATTAATTAGCGAGCCTATTATAATTCGCGTAAACGAAGCCTGGGAATTTGGAATTATTCCAACTTTCTCACGATATTTGGGAATAATAATACGAAGCACGTGTGGATACAAAAACTGTCACTTTCTCTATAATTGTAATATGTATTGAAATGGTTCACAATATTGTCCTGATTTTACCTGATATTGCATAACCGATTGCGCATTTGACAATGCAGGTCCCACGCCTTCACGTGTGAAATCTTTGCAAAGCCTTTCATATCAAATAATTTAGAACGAGGTCTGGCTCCTACAATTGTTATGTCACCATTTTCAACAATTAGGATCTTTTTATTTAAATATCTACCTATTTTCAAAAGAAATTGTTTAAAAAATCGAATTTCGTATATAAATAACAATAATGCTAAACTACACTTATGTAAGTATAATTATCTAAAAAAAGTTTAAAATAATAATTAAAATCGTACTTACCCATACAACTCATAATAATAAATAATGTTATGAAAGAACACGTGACATGCGTGCGTGGCGTATGGGGTATGTCTATTTTACATCTGTTTCACTGATCGATATTTTTATAACACATTGGTGATCAAATATTTACTTTGTTTAGGACATAATATCCTACTTATATTATAAATGCGAAAGTTTGTATCTTTCTTTGTTACTACTTCACGCAAAAACTGCTGAACCGATTTTCGTGAAATTTGGCGCATAGATATATATAATTTGGTAACTTGGATAACACATAGGATAGATTTTATCTCGGAAATCCTACAGGAAAGGAAGGATGCGGGTTTTTCTTTGAAAACGCGGACGAAACTGCGGCCGGAAAGCTAATAATACAATAAAATTGATCAGGAATATTTCAATCACACATTCTTAGGCTTCACAATATAATAAAATCTACAAAAATATTCATAATACATTCATTCACAAAAAATTACATCTCTTTAAAAACAGCCATCAATAATTTCTCAAATTCAGCCACCGCCTCCTGTACTAAGTATAAAGATTTTGCACATTCCAGGACGATGTTAATGACCCCGTTCTGTCCCGTATCAGGTAACACGGCAGATGGGACGCAAACTAAGCCAGACGTGACTTTGTCAGACTTTCTACAACGCTCTAGGTCGCACTTACCTTGTCATCCGTGGGAACTTTATGTCTCGAACATTCTGAGATTCAAATGAGTGGCTTTGTTCAATTTTCTTTGCTGATGCTGAATGCTTGATCACGATAGTGATTTTTCTATGTTTTTTTAAGTGAAGAGAAATGTTTTATACTACGGTCTACCAGATCTTCATGTCTGTTGTTCTTAAATCCTGAATAAGATATTTGCAACTACTCATTGTCTTATTCTAACTACCTACCTTATTAAAACTATATGTTTTGTATTTAACTATATCGTTTGTACTATATATAATATAATCTAGTACTTGTGTACTAGATCGAAAAAATGCATTACTATGTAGAAAAAAAAAAACTTTAAATGGATACATTGCAAATTGATTCAAGACAAGAACACACTATGCATTTCATATTGATATATTGTTGCATTTGCTTTAAACAGAATATGAAATATAGCCCTAGAAGTATTAAGGTTAACTAACAAACACTGCGCTATATATAACGTAACATAATGTAGTAACAAAAGAGCCAAACCCTCGTTTTTCAGAATGTTAATATGAAATGCTTAAGCGCGTGATTACTGAAGTCCTCCACCGATCCTCAGCCTCTAATCCGCTAGTCCATTAACTCCGAATTGTACGTGCGTTCAATTGAAACACGCTCCAAGTACGATTTAACACGTTTTGCGGGTAATTATTGGTCATCCAATTGCTAGCAAGCGCTATAGTATATAGCGGGAATTGTCTCCACTCTCCATACAGACATAGTAAATGTACGAATTTTATGCACTATTCAATTTTAGTTCCAATTGTATCGGTTCCGCAGTTCGGTTTTGTAAAACGAGACGATTCAACTGTTTAATTATCATAATGCGATGTAAATTTGGTCTAATAATAGAGAATAAAAAGTTTATGTTGTATTCATTGTTATTCAATGCTCTTTATGTACTTGTGGAATCGTTTGTTTGTTATTGATGTATGGTTAAATGTGTCGTTTATTTGAAATGTTTATGGAAGCACACAGAAAGAACTAAAGTTTTAGAGTTTTTAAAAATATATACGTACACATAATATATTATAATATGCATGCGGCATTTATAATAAAACAAATATAAAACTTATTACTTATAATTTTCGTAGATTTTACCGTGTACCATATTCTCTAAACAAAATATGCTTTTCAAGCTGAAACAAAGTATTTTTTGGTCGTCTATTAAAAGCTTTGTGGGTTTCGATAAAGCTACACATTATACAAATTTACTATTCCTAAAAGAAGCGAAGCAAGGAAATTACACATTTCCTAAATATTCCAATACATCTGTAAAATTATAAACCCATTACCCAAAACAAATACCACATCCATTGTACCGCATATACTGTCACAGTCACGGGCGCGGTGATCATTAAAAATCGATCTCCCACAATTTTTGAACAAATTTAACTTCAATTATTTTCAAGTGAACCGGGTATCCTTTTCACCCTTCTCATTACAATCCACAATTCTTTACCATCTAGATAAGGACAAGTCCCAAAGTCCCATAGTCCCGCCTATTTCGTAGTCAACCCTCTGTTTTGCTTAGGGCCGTTCATTTCATTACAATTCAATTGCATACAACGAATTCATTTTTCGCTTTCGACCCAGGAAACTACTGATGGAACCCTGATAGAAAACTAGTTATACTATGAGAAACAATTTGCGATTATAATGCTTGCGTTGATAAAAATCTTGCTTTCATATTCCTAACGGGCTTGCTACGAATTTCTATTGTATGCATGAATATTAATATTATTATGCATATTGTGAATTCACTAGGCAAATAAGTTATGGTTATTTTAATGTATCTAGTTTTGTTTTAATTTTTCAAATTAAATTAACATCCTGGTTTTCAATTACATAAAATCTACTACACCTTGATTCAAGAAATTCATGTTTTACTAAACCTAAGAATTACACAATGAAAACAAAATGTCATCGTCATATTTTATATCAATAAACAGTCCCAATAAAATAACAATATTACAATTCAAACCACATTTACAAAGCATTGCTTATTTGAAATTTTAACTCCCTTTCCTTGCGAGAAAGTCACAATAAAGTAGATATTTAAGATGAGCAAATAGAACTGAACACGAGGTTTGATCGTGACGCGAAAACAATAATCCATGGCGCCATCTCACGACATTCCTTGTCAAAATAGAGAGCGTAGTATGTGCATGTAGCGCTAATAGCCTTTAGACTTCGCAAATTGCCACTATTAGCCTCTTTTCTTAGCAAATCTTCTAAAATTATCGATGTCCAATTAGACAATTTCGTTACTACTTTCTTAAGGCTATGTTAGTGCCACGACCTTTGTTTACATGACAATTTTGTGTCAGTGAGAGTGAATCTCACGATGCCGTTTCACAGACTTACAAAAGGATGGCTTGTTACTTAAATGATATGAAATTACGTTTTAGAACCAAATTTTCTGCTGTATGTAACCTGTTATCTTCTAAACCAATGCTATAATTTATTTATAGTTACTACTACATCACTTTCTATTTCATTTCACAAAACCGATTACGCACACTATTATATTATATTTTTTTTATTTACCAGTTACTTTTAATTTTGCCTACATTTCATTTACCAGACAAATATCATTGTAAATAATATTATCTAGCACAATTTACATTTATGAATAAACAGGGGCATGTTTCATTGTACTTCAAATGTATATTCCTAAGCATTCTTTGTCAAAAGCAATTTCGAAGATTTGATTGCATAACGCCAAGTGCACTGTCACACGTCCTTCCCTAAGAAATCTCATAAAAGCAAAACGAAATGACGCCCTAATATATAGCAATTTCATATTTGTGAAATGGCATACGCACCCACGGCCCAGAGAACTCGTCACCGATCCATTTGTGAGTGTTGTGTATGAAATGGATGAGTTTTGGAGACTTGGATACTACAGGATAATGTGCTTTAAGTCTAGAGCAATAGAGGCTATGTGTGTACATATTTAAATTGAATTGCTGACTGTGCTTTCCCCTGTATTGCACCCTAATCGAATCGTTGCACGGTTGGTGTCTTCTTGTGGGTCGGACCCTTGTTGCGGACATCAGAGGTCGCTGAAAATAAATAAGAGAAAATCAAAGAGGGGCTTTAATTGGTTCCAATTTGGAGTCATCTTTGAGGATTACTTAATTAGATATTGTTAGCGTTTTAATGGTTCTATTCTGTTGTTGCCTGCGGCTTACGATGCGTGTTTTTTCGGTAGATGTTTTGAATTCCATTTATTTTAATGCCATCATCAGACTTGTGATGTGTTTCGTAATAGGTATCTACATGAAATAATCAATATTGTAACTAAAATATAACTAAACAAACTATCAGCCGCTGAAGGATAAGCTTACAAGTACCATTTCACAAAGTGCTGCAGTTTGGCTCATGATTCCTCTTCTTTTAATCGTATACATTTATGATGATTACAATTTCTTATGCTAACTTCGACAGTTGTAAATGACAAATGGACATCAATTTTATAATATTGTAAAGACGTTCCAAACATGAATTGTTAAATAAATTCCACAGTACACTGAGATTAATAGACCGTTGTAACGATATATTAAAACAATATTACCTCTACTTACGGTGATCCTCTCCATTAATCATTAATAATAAATCTGTTTCTGTATCACTATCCAATATTTCAGACCACTGTATAAGCATTATTCGCTGTTGGATTCCTTTAATTCCTCAACATTGATTCACGAAAAGAATCTATATCTAGTTTTGATAAGGTATATTATTGTTTGATGATTGACCCCAAATATTGTTCTTTGATAATCAAAAAGCTAAGTCGCACGCGTGGCTTGGACTTGACGGTGCTTCTTTCGTCATGCTTGGCTGGAACAAATTGTCTAGATGTAGGGGAGTTACTGGTGTACGTCATGGTAGCAGGACTGGGATACCGAAAATTCAAGTTTACTAATATTATTTCTTCATTCCTTTTAGCCTAAACGCACTGCATTATACTTAAAAATAATACCTACTTGTAATTTTTATTTATAATAATTATTACCTTTCTAGAGTCTTTCTAGCAGGGCTCTGTGATGTTGCATACAAAATAATTTATTAATAAATTGAAACTGCTCGGTATTAAATTTTAATATCGTACATAACCAGAAACTTAGTTATACATTACACTGATTGATACAAGAATCTGCAAGTTAATTTTTATTAAGTGGTGGTCTAGCTATTACAACTTACATGTCCTATCTTAAAATTATGACAAATGCAACATCCGGAATATTGATGACCCCTTTACATTCGAACAAAATCAGTTCCATTAAGATAACTTAGTCATACGTCACAAACAGTGAAATTATATCAGAGGATATATAAAAATGTTTGGGTATGTAATCCTATTGTGTAAACGTGTAGATTAGTTTAGAAATAAAATGAAAAACCTTATTTTTAAACACAAACATATATTTACAATTTTCTTTACTTATCTATGTAATTTAAAAATACCAAAAATCGTTTTATATTTCAGCGCATAGTCTGCCTTTTTGCATTTTTTGGCACCGCCAGTTCCGAGTTCCGTTTTCAGAGCGGCGTTAAAAACAATATAAAACAAAACAAAATGTAAGTGTAAAGTTGTGTCTAAATCAAAGGATATTCCAGCACGAGCAGACGGTTGTAATTTTCCACGTCATTGCGTGGTTCAATGTTCATTTAAGACCGAGCACAGACTATAAAAGCTAGATACAATAGTGGTTGTCTATGTTCTATTTAATGTGCTAACGTTATTGTCTTTGGTGTAAGTTAATAGCCATGGTACAACCAGAAGGTCTGTTATGTAGAGACTATTAATAAATGAAAGAGAAGAAGTTACGATATCTGGTATATCTTATTGCGTATAAAGTTTTTTTTTCTATCCCATCAAAGATATTCACGTAAGTAGTTCGTTTTTATAAAAAATTGACAAAAATAGAAGCATATTAAAATTGTATCACGGCGACTATCCAATAAAAGTGGTTTAACATTGTCGCTATACCACCATGCTACGATGTAACGGTTCCATCCCAAACTTTATGGTCGTCACATGTGTCCATTTTATGCTCTATGGTTTAATCTAGAATCCTATTTTAGTCTGTGGCTCCGTAAGAGCGGGGATAAACGTAGTTTTATTTTTTATGACGTCATTAACTCGAGGAAGCCGGAACGCCTGCGGTCGCGTCTGTATAAACTGTTGGTATTGATAAGTACTTTGTGATCTCGTGATGATATTTTTAAAAATTATTCTTTATCGTCTAGACAGAGACCCTTTGTTAATGAAGGGGAGTTAAGAACATGTTACCAATTAATGCTTAATACCGCTATTTGTTTATATCAATGGCTGTAGTAAAATCACAATCTACTAATTTAGTTGTAAGTGTAAGTTGCTTACTACTAGTACTAGTAGATAGTCGTTTATAATAATATATTTAAACAAATGAATTGTTAATATTGTATACCTAACAGTAGAAAATAATAGTCACGATATAAAAACATACTATTTTATCGTGGGGCTGCACTGTATCCTAAATCCATATCCATATTTAAGTCTCACCTCCTATGCAAAGGGTAAATAAAAAAAAAATACCGGCAATCAATAAAAAACCTTCCTAAATAAGATATTATCTGTATCCCAGGATCAGTCCATACCGCCGCAAGGTGACGGTGTTCAGATCAAAACAAGTCTAGAACGAACCATGAGGGATGTGTTCTTAGTGTTCGTGAGTGGGTGTTATAGCGCGTGTTATGTTACAGCCCACGTTGTAAATCTCAACCAACATTGCTTTAAGGGATCCCAAAAAGTATTGTTTGTTTAAAGCATTTAATTTTGACACGCGATACGTGTGAGGCCACATGTATTGCTCCAAGTGTTTCCACACTTCGTTGTTACTTTTTAGGTCATTATATTATTATGTACCTTATGTATGTGTTATTTATTGATAACAAACAACAAAGTCAAGTAGGTAAATAGGATATGAATATGAAAAAAGTCATAAGCAAAATTGGAGAAAATTCTAAATCTTGTAATAGTTGACAGACCCGAAATTTTGTGTCAGTGTTTCGGATCATTTGTAACAGGATGGCGGTTCTACAGGGGTCTTAGTACGCAATGACAAAAATGATGGTCAGAACGCTGATACCGGATACCTTAAGATACTGTAATATTTTATATTAGAGTATCTTAACATACAATATTATAGTATCTTCACCGTGTGTGATGCGCTTAAGTATTTAAAATGACAAATGCTTCCTTGTTGAATAATATTTGTGTTATATTATGCGAACTGTAAACTTTCATTTGCATATTACGATAATTTTGGACCTAGAATAATAATGATTAGCATTTGCTTTTGTATAAGTGGATAGAAGTTAATGACAATTTTCATTAAAACATTGAATCCGATCTGTTACTGTTGCAGAAATACCACCCAAAACAGGTCCTATAATATTCCAGCTTTTTTCCAAAAAAAAAAACTAAATTCTACTTAAAATGCAAAATATTTCATCTAATACCTGGAACGTCCTCTCTCACAGTCAAAATTCCCAAGATTAAATTCCCGTAAAGAAAAAGGTCCAAGACAACTCCGTTCGCAGTCGAACCCCCAAACAGGCGTCAAAACTTCACACTTCGAGAAGTATCTCGATACATTTATACGTTCTTCCAACGAATTTTTGACAACACACGCCGGGGGGCGCCACTGTCACCCGAGCTACTGTTTACGTCGAATCTCATGAACCACTCGTCTGTGAGTCGCCTATCGAATTTCATATTCGATAAATTGAACATGACTCAATTTTAGGCGACGGACCGTGTGACGTGATGATTTATCTTTTTAATATTAAGCCTTATTTAAGACTCCGGTAGGGAGAGTAATTTTTACGGTTAAAATTTTGGAATATATTTAAAGACTTTTAATTTCGCTAGTTGTGTGTAGGTATTACAAATTTCAAGATACTAAGAGGAGAGGATACAATTTACTACGAGGATATAAGCAAGCATCATTATTATTTTTAATGTTTTACCTGTACATAAGAAGCTAGATACTTAAAGCTCTCCAAATTGGATAGCTCTCGCCACAGTGTTGAATAAAAAATGCTATTTCTATGAAAAATTACGTGTTCAGCCTTATTGCAGCGCGCTCGAGCGAATAATATGCGGTTAGCTAAGACGTGGTCAAAGGCACGCACTGTCTTTGACGGCTGCTACCGACCATTTATTGAACTCTTATTCACTTGACACTGGAAAATTATTAGTATAAGAATTTTATGAAGACTTAGAAATAGTCTTGTTGGTAGAATTGGCTATTGAGAATGCTTCGATAATTAATTATTAAGTATCCTAATAAAGAGTGATACTTTGATTATGTTTAAATATTTTAAGCGGTTTGGTGGGGAAAAGTAATATATTTTTAGCCGAATTAACTGGATATAACTGTAAACGTCGTTGAAAAAATATATCAGAAAGGAAAGAACTAAAGTTATAGCTCTTAAACATATTGATGCAAATAAATGAATAAGTAAAAATTCAAAATATATCATCACTTATATCACTATCATGTTTAACAAAATTTGATAGTCATTTGTTAAATCGAACACATAACTTAAAATCATCGAGTACTATCAATGAAATAACATATGCACAATTCCGAGTGAACCACTTCAGCTTGTTATTTTAAATTGACCCGGCCTTTTGTGGCATTCGTTTGACCGATTTTTCATGGTCTCATCGAAATCACTCGCTCAATTGCGTTTGATTCAAGTCCTATTGACTTAAAACTGTGCGTGAGATACGTATTTTATAGTTGCTTTTATTACTTATAAATGAGCCCGTTAAATTTATAGTTCCTGAGCATTGGATGATTAACTTTACGATGTACTGGATTCGTGTAAATCAAGGTTCATTTTAGTATAGTATAAATTGTTAAGAATTGTTTTGCTAATCAAGATCAAAGTTGTCGTTAATCTGTTTAATGAAATGTAAACGGTTTCAATGAATATTTTATATGCATATAAAACACATTGTTAAACGCTTAACCTTATTTTAATTAAATATAATATTAGATACTTAGAAACTTTTAAAGTCCATGTTTTTGTCTAAGAAGAATAATTAAAGATTTTGATTGCGTAAGTTGAATAAGGCTATTCAATTAAGTCATTGTATAATATTTAGCACTATAATGTAATAGTGAACATTAAAATAACAATTATATATTGATTGAACTACCTAAAAGGTTAACGATTCGATTGATATTCCAAATAACAATAAAAAACTGTGTCAAGGCGGTACAAATCAAGAGATTGGTAGCCAAAATAAATATGATTGTTATGAATTGAAATGAAGCATTGGAATCGTGACATTCAGTTACAATTATAGATGGATTTGCTGAAATGACGTGTAAATGTTTACAAACTCAAACCCCAATGTAAATATGGAAAGCATATGGAATGCTTTGTTACTTAATCTTTGAAACCCGGCCAAGGCTGGTTAACAATAGAAATAGTTAAGAAAACACTTAAAATACGAAAGATCATATGAATCGGCTTGATTCTTTCATAATAATGGCCAAGCAAAACATTGTAACGGCTATTTCTTGTTCGTTCTAATTCCAAAGCTCTGAATGGATTATTAAATTATGTGTTACACCCTTGACATATATCTCTTTAGACACTTATTAGACATCATTCTTATTAAATTGTTAACGAAGTCGTTAACACACTATTTTTCAACGCATATTTTGTGTAAACCTAACACATTATTATTCTTAATATACCTACATTGTATGTAGGTAAATATTTGACTAGGTTTCCGCCCGCGGCTTCGCCCGCGCAGTCAAACAAAAACCCACATAGTTCCCGTTCCCGTGGGATTTCCGGGATTGCGTCATTTTCCCGGGATAAAAAGTAGCCTATGTCCTTTCCCGGGTATCAAAATATCTCCATACCAAATTTCATGAAAATTGGTTCAGTAGTTTAGGCGTGATTGAGTAACAGACAGACAGACAGAGTTACTTTCACATTTATAATATTAAGTATGGATTAATGCCATCCCTATGAACCAATCTGTCATTATTGGGAATGCTAATCAGAAGAAAACAATTCCATTTTTTAGAACAAGATTCCATTGATAGCATAAATACAATAACACTCAAACAGCAAAAGCTTTCTACAAAAACATAATACACAAAATAAAGCAAGTCACAATTGTCTCGTCTTACTAGTTTCATATCAAAAGGTGTTTATTGAAACAAATGCTTATGAAATGGAATCAAAGTCAATTCATTTGACCCTAGATTCCTCGTTACAATCAGCGTGCGAAGTCTCATTGGACCCATTAGGGATGACATGCAATACCCATCCGATTAGACTACATCATCGCTATGAATAATTTAACTGCAACATACTGAGGAATGTGATTGTCACTTATGCAATACACCGTTGTGTATGTACTGTATAGGCCTATATATTGGTTGAAAACGGCTTTTTAACTGTTGCTAAAGACCGAAGTAGCTCCTGAGTGTGAACAAAAGTAGAGCTAAAATTTTAATATGTATTAGTTTGTATGATTTGAAGCTCAAAACATAAATTATAGCAATACTTATATTATATGCGAATCTTATAAACTCATAGGATTCCTATAAGCATGAAATTGTAATAGTATGCTGTTTCTTTTTAGCGAAGGGGTAGCCCTATTTTATTTACTGCAGTTAGGGGGGACATTGGAATTCGCTTTTGAAGAACAAATTTATTCTTATTCCCAAATTAAAACGCAGTGAAAATGATTATACTTATAAGCAAACCGTCTAAAATTAGTTATGAAATTATTCTCACACTGATTATGCAGGCATTATAGAGTTGGAAAATAATTTCAATTAATTCAGTTAACACCGAATATATCTATTTTTTTTCTCTTAGTTTCTTTAGTTGCTTTAATCTTGGTACATGTTTTACTCTAAAATATTTCCAGAGGAAAGGCATCCTGATTGCTTCAGCTAAGTTAGACATAAATTAATTGTGTTATATTTGTGTATGTGTGCGTCCCCAAAAATGTTAATTAAACTGCTAGACATATCATCAGTGTTACCACTTAAAAAACTAAAAGTGTCATTAATAAAAATGACAAGTTTAACTAACGAATGGGGTACGCGAGTACAGACTAAAATACTTATATAAAAATAGACTTTCCTAGTAGTAAGCCATTGAGCATTTTTCACGCTTAAGCAAAATATTACTCTTGCCAGGAATATACAAACAGTCATAAATAGTATTGAGTTATGTTACTGTTAATCAAGTGATAAAGATATATTTTTGCGTAAAAGTAACATAATATTATCATTGTTTTCAATTGATTACGTGTAGTCATAATTAAAAAAATTGATATAGATACTCGGTGTTAATATAATAAAATCATTAAAAATGTATTACACATAACTTTTAATACAATTTATAGCAAAACTTTTAAAAAACTTACATATTTCATTTTACACAAAAAAAAAACGTAACACCTACTTCTCACTTGCTACCTATACCTATGTGTTTCAGTCTTTTAGTCAAAATCATCTTAGCGATAAGTTCATAATATGATTCAGTAATTTGATTTACGACTATGCATATTTAAAATTGTTTATCCTTAGTATTGCAAATAATACGAAACTCTTGTCGCTTATATTTTTAACCGGTCAGTCAGATGATTTAATGCGTTGACGAGAGCATCGTTAACATAATAAATTCATAACCCATACCAAGCGCCCACGTATTAATCTCACTTGTTTGATCTCGATAGTAATCTCGAATCAAATAAATGTTATACGTCTTCAGAACCATTTCTATTTCGGAATAGTTTGTGCACGTGACTTGTGAATTGCTTTTTTAATTGATATTTTTGGGTTGAAAACACAGCTGTGTGGAACTTATTAATTCTTTGTTCTTTAAAGTGTATAAATAGATTGTTATAATAATATGATAATGGAAATTATATCTATACTAATATTATAAAGCTGAAGAGTTTGTTTGTTTGTTTGAACACGCTAATCTCGAAAACTACTGGTCCGATTTTAAAAATTATTTCGGTGTAAGATAGCCCAATTATCGAGGAAGGCTATAAGGCTATAATATATTATCATCTCGCTGAGACCAAAAGGAGCGGAGCGCTGCGGGTAAAACCTCGGAGCACAGCTAGTATGTATATTATAAAAATTCAGTAATGTAGAGAACACTGATAACTTTACTATCTAAATAAGTTGGACCGAATCACAATTGGTGCGTAATTTTGCAACTATTTATTAAATTCAAAACATTCGAAATCGAAATTGCTCTAGATTACACTGTATTCCATAATAGGTACTATAATATTAATTTATATACTATGTATAAATTTTAATATCTAGAGGGAATAAATATTTAATCTATTTTTTATCGGACATAAAATATTGTTCCCAATTCATTGCGTATTACTTTTTGTCGCATAATTTATACAACACCGGAAATCTTCAATGGTATTTAATTGCATTACAATTATTTTGAAGCGCCCACATAATAATGTAGCACACTTTCAAGTTATTATCTTAATATATGAAGTAACATTTATTCCGGTTAGTATAAAAAATTGGTGGAAGCTTTCTTTGTGTCTAAGAGAAAATAAATCTCCTTAATAAATGCTGCCAGGATATATTGTTCTATATAGAACATGTTTCGTTTCGTCGGCTCTGGCTGCTTGATTTTCTTATCAGATTATTATTTTTTTTTTTTGTATGAGAATAACTTTAAATAAACCTTCAATATAATGAACAGAAATCAAACATTAAAGACTTTAAAGTTTATGAAACATAAAAAGTCATTCACAGAATATAACAGATATTATTAGGCTTATTTTCAACAATTGATAGTTGTTCAAAATTTTAACTAATTAATTTTTCATTTTGCGGTAAAAAGTAATTGGAACTAAGTGGTAAATAATTTAATTTGTAACAAATATTTTAACTTAAAGTGTGTGTTTAGGTTGTCAAAATCCGTTCACGAAATTCTAGAATTCATACATAAATATTAGTCTAAACTTATAATGCTAAAACGCATAGTAAGCAATAACGCTTACTCATTGCCACGCGTTTAAAATTCGTTCATCACTTCGTTAGTGTTGCGTTTATTTAGAACATTATAAGTTAGTCTGGTGACGGAGAGGGAAACGGGATACGACATATCTTGGAATTCGTTTGTTTTATCCTCACCAATCTAAATAGTTGATTATTAGTTCGTGGAACATAGCTTTGTTCTGTTTGATGTATATATTGTGACACAATTTAATAATTAGATGAATGGACTCCGTTTTCTGATTTGATATAGAATGAGAGTGCCCGGTCAGTGATGTTAAAATGGAACTGGAATATCAGTAAATTTCTCTTTTTTCATAAATTTTGAAAATCTTTAAAATAAAGAAACAAATAAAGATGTTATGTTGGTTTGAGAAAAATACGTGTATATCCTTTATTAAAATCGTAATAATTTTGCTGGATATTCTAATTGATTTGTCCACTGCCTCATCTCTCAATAAAAATAAAAAAAAATATTGCCAGTAACATATAAATCGTAGTCCCACAGAGTTTATATATAAAATTTTAAATATTTTGCTAGAACATTCCAAATTCCTATTTTAAAATTCGAACAGCACGTCACAGCTTTAAAAGTAAGCGGTTGAACAAACATGGCCGCGTATCACACCGCTGCAGATTTCATTTTGCAATCGGAGACCTCGTAAAATATTAATACTGTGGAAATTGCTATTGTTTCAAAATATTACAATAATATCTTGGGTAATACTTTCTGTTTTAAGAGTGAAATGTTGAAACATGAAAGTGTTTACGATCAAGATAAGGGAATATTTCGTGACTCTTCCTAAATGTAATATGGTAATTTATTATTAGCTGCGCTTCGCGGTTTCACTCGCGTGGCTCCGCTCCTGTTGATCTTAGCGTAATGATATATAGCCTATAGCCTTCCTCGATAAATGGGCTATCTAACAACGAAAGAATTTTTCAAATCGTTCCAGTAGTTCCTGAGATTAGCTCTTTCAAACAAACAAACTCTTCAGCTTTATAATATTAGTATAGATAGTTATCTCTCACTTATTCACGAACCACAACACAACCAGTTATCGATTCTGTCGCGCAAACACGAGCCAGCCAAACAAACGCTAAAATAATTTAGCCCAAAGTTTGAACAGCAATAATTAACGCGATTAGGCCTGGTGATTGGGGTGATGTCCTGTTTGATAGACTTGCTTTTGTAATTAAAGCCATGCATCAATGGTTGCGTATAATTGAACATTGCAGAACTTATATTTGTCTCTGGTTATAAATTCTAAATAGTTTGAATGACGGGTTGATGAGCATGATGCTTTGAAACGTGGTCTAAAATATTTAAGAAGTGTTACACAGCATTTTGTTTTTTCATGACAATATAGAAATTAATCAGGTTTTGGGATGTTGGATGGTACATAACATTTGATTTCGTAGGTATTTATGAATTTGATGGGACATGTTGATATTTCTTATTATATTTTTGGCATTCAAATGCTTTATAATAAATTTTCTTTTTTTAAAATAGAACAAAATCGATCACGAGGCGGATATTTTATCCCTTACAGTAACTAAACGATATACTTACAAAAATATGCGTAAATAACTCTTATATTAGACCAAAAATAATGTTAAGTGAGGTTCACATAAGAGACACTTCCTAAACTAACAAAGCTATGAAAAATAACACGTGAAGTCCCAACTATCGAATAAAACAAGCTCTAGTGGTGTAATATTTGCAAATAAGGGCTCAAGGAAATAGCCTAATGGTTAAGAACTCGAGCCTTATCGGATGGCCGCCCTCGAGCCTTTGAAAGCGGATCTCTTGGAGTTGAGAATGATCAAGTGGACACAAGGGATTGAGTGGACTGGACTCAATTAGAATCGAGGCTGGGGTGGCGAAAGGCGCAAGAGATTTTGTAAATCTGTGTGAAACTGTCTTTATTCTGTTAAGGTTTAGTGAGATTGTTGCAATGCCATCAACGGGATTATTGAAACAGATTATTCGTATTGTCCAAACATAATGAATAAGTGATTACAAATTAAACATGTCATCGTTTGGGTGCAAATAAAGAGGCAAAGTAATAAGGAAATTTTTGAGAAATTTTTCTAACTGAAATTACATTAAAATAATTAAAATAAGTAATTGGTAGGTAGTTATTGGACCCGAACCCGTCACAAGTAACGTAAACTATTTTCAATCGCACATTTCACTTCAAATAGAAAATTCCATTAACTAACAAATAAAGAGTCATCCATACTAATATTATAAATGCGAAAGTAACTCTGTCTGTCTGTCTGTTACTCAATCACGCCTAAACTACTGAACCATAATTTGCATGAAATTTGGTATGGAGATATTTTGATACCTGAGAAAGGACATAGGCTACCTTTTATTTATTTATTTATTTATTTATTTATTTATTTATTTATTATAAGGTACCTTACAGCTAGTGATACAATTTTTGAGATGAATAAATACTAAGCTACGCCAATTAAAAGGTACATTATTGCGAAATATGTACCACGGGCGAAACCGGGGCGGATCTCTAGTATACTATAAAACTTTATAAGCTTTTAACTTTAATTACAAAGTATGTTACATACAATTAAATATCGTCTCATTAGTATATCATACAATTAGAAAAAACAAACCTAACTTTATTATCCAATAACTAATGAAGAGTTTAAAATAATCATCGTTCTAATGATTTTGACTTCCAATCAAAGGCAATGAGTCATAAAATCAATCGTTTTGAACCAGTTTAGACGTTGTTAGACCACATAGAAATGATTCGGCAACGGCCTACTTTGAACTTGAACTGTTATCGATTAATGTAGTCATCATAATACTATTATATTGTATAGAAAATGTTTTAGGCGAACTATAAACTAGATAATTAACCGCTTATATGATGATCAGCCCAAATACGTATATTATATATGTTTTCGTACACGCTCGTTAGAAAATCGAATTACAATTTCTCCCTTTAAAAGAGAGATAAGAGAGTCATATTATCAGTTAAAATTATCAGTTATCGTTATCCTTAACAATTATATTTTATTAGCGGTCCGCCCCGGCTTCGCCCGTGGTACATATTTACGTTTTCTCTACATAAGAACCATCCTCGTACTTCAAGGAATATAATAAAAAAAGAATTATCGAAATCGGTCCACGGTTTACGCATGATGCCGTGACCAAGGAAAACGGGTTTCATTTTTCCGATAGATTTAAGGAAACAATTATTATGAATCTAACATAACCCTATATAAATATAACTGTTTTTAATCAGTGTTCAGAGAAGTTGGAATTTATTGTGAAATTCATAATGCAAAATACGCTTTTCTACGTCCTAGTTAAAAATATATTTATACTAATCTTATTTACCGAAAATTGTTCATACTTAATATAGAGCCATGTAGAGCAAGTGATGACTATTCGCCATTTTTATAGTTGAACGCGTTTATAAAATTATAAGTACTTATAAAAGAAGGAAATGAAAGAACCTAATCTAAATAAAAAAAATATAATAGGATACAAGAGATCATTATAAAATATCAAAATATTCTAAGATTAGATTTCCAGGAGAATAATGTTTATTTGCTGCTTCATTACAATTTAATTAAGTCAGATAACATATCAACGGCGCCATTAACAGCCCAGTATGTAAAAAGCCTAAACGAGTAGAATAATTAAACAGTCTCTAATTATTTTCTATCAGAAAAGATAACTCAATTGATTTATATACTCGAACGTCTCCTGAATTATAGATAGCGTACAAAATTTACGATGTTTCCCTGATAAGCAATTTAAATTGTTTACTTTGACGTATTAATCGGCCACCAAATATAGGGGCGTAAAATATTGCAGCTAAACCCGTTGATTTATTGAAAACGTGTGTAGTGAATTGACTTAGTAAATCATAGTATTGTGTTTATTGCAAACTATGACAGAACTTTTCGAAAATAGCAAAAAAATTACATGTTTTCGTCACGCAAGGGGAGTAAATAAAACCAAAATGATACATAGTATTCTAGCAATTTAAATACTGAAGACCTTGTTCATACAAAAGAAAATTCGATCTTGCACTTATATGTAGTTTAAAAACTACAACTACTAAAAGTTACGTCACTCCATGACCTTATTCCATACCAATAACTTTGTGAATTTAGCATAATTCCTGGTCATCAGAACACACTTCAGCAAACTAAACTGAAGATTGTAATATCGTAATGGGTTAAGTTCTTAAACAGCTGCCTAGAGAGCACTAGTCTTCATTAACAGAGGACCCAGTAAATTATTCTTTGGGTCACTTTGGTGCTATTCGCCTAATTTAATACTAAGTTATGGCGTTATTACCGGACCAAGTATGTGTTAATTTGGATGACATCGTATCTTAAGAGATAATCCGATGTGAGGCAAGATAAATTGACTTGGGACTAGTTATTTAAATGGGTTAGATGACAAGAAGTAGTAGTGGGAATAGAAAAATATTATTTTAACGGCTAAAATTAATAAATTCTTATTGTACCTATACTCTAGAATAATAATAAATTGCAGACAAGTTATTTATATCATTTTTCGACTTTCTTTACCGGCCTGTAATTACTGTATAAATAATATGATATAATATTCTCACTGAGGATCAAACTTCATATATCTCATTCATTTAATTAATAATTGTAACATTAATATTTAATACACAAATTGCATGCATACTTCAAGCATCTTGATTTTAGACTCTCTAATTTAGATAATAAAGTAAACCGAAGAAATCTAAAGAAACTTGTTTATATTTAAAGCATTTTATAAAGCTGAGCTTTTAAATTTAGAGGCATGTGCATTGTGAAGATTAAATTGTGATAGTACGAGCTGATTATAAAAGATGGCAGCACCTGTTGCATTTTTACGTTTTATATTATCAGACTCACTGCGTTCTTATTAGAAGCTTTTGAATGATATAGCATTTGTAGTTCAACATAATATTATAGTAGCTAAGCTATTTACTATTTCTTCCTACATTTTAATATTTTCAAGAAAAATAAATTATTACATAGTAATAATAGGAGCATCAACATGATCTAACACATTATCTATTTTCGTCATAAGTACATGTCAATATTAATTCTATACTGATTATTGATGCCACAGATCGCTAAAGCCAAATAAAAATTAAACGCGATTTATTCAAAACAAAGCCTTAATTTACCACATGAAACCACCGCCTAACAAGAAAACATACAATGTCATCATTTTTCATGCTCCCTTAAATGTAAAACTGAGAATTTATTACAAACATGTAAATAACCAACGTATAGATTTATTTACAACGAATTTAACAAAGGCGTACAAGCGAAAATCAGCGGGAGGTCACCGCGGGCGAAAATTTTTGTAACCTGTAATTATTCCCCTGATAAAACGTCACGGTAACAAGCACTAATATATTTTATTACAAATACGATAAATCCTTTTAACGTTTTGTGTTTTATTCGTGAAATATGCATGAATTGCTGTTCGCGTTTAATAGGCTTAATTTTGGAGCAAAAGTGTGGTGTTTAATTTACATTGTTGTGTAGGACTGCGATTAAAAAATTTTATTATTCAAGTTAATTTGCACATTTTATAATAAATTTAATATTATGTTAAGTAAACTAAGATGATAAAAGAACTTATATTTGAAATATAAGAGCAACAAATACATGTCTCTAGGAGTAGGTATAAAAATGTATTTTGAATATTTTCGTTTTATTTAATACTAACAGTGACTGGGAATTCAACTAGTGAGTGACAGGCTGAAGCCCTCTTCCTCGTATGCTAGAATAAAATGCACTAAGAATTCCTCGTAAGCTTGGCAAGTTATCTGCAATTACATTGCGAATGCTTTAGCTTTTGATTCCCATGTGACGTCATTCTGTTTCTTCTAAATTTAAAATAGCAATTATTTTCACAAGCGGCTATTATTTACCCTACGGATCAAACTAATCAACATAATGTTTGATTTATTTATTCCGAAAATATAATTTCCCCAAAAGTACAGTAAAATAATAAAATATCAATAAACATAAAGCATTTTCAGAGTAAAATTCTAGTACTGAAGAGAAAATAATTGTTTCTATTGAAATCAGTGTCCAATCGATTTAAATCTGAGCACGCTCTCAATCGCTTGTCCATACAAAAAGTCGTTTCGCAGAACTTCAATATGGAAAGGAGATAAATTAGCGCCGCATGACATTGTAAAAAAGGCTTAGGTAAATACAAAGCAACTGACGCGAACAAGATCGTTCCCACCGCAATGGTTTGTTCCACTTGGTACCTTTATTTCTTGAAACATAAAATTATTTTTTATTTAATGAATAAAAATTAATGATTTTGATTTCCTGAAACGATTAATGATGATCACTTGGTATTTTTTCCTAGAGCTCTTGCTTCACTGTGATCTTTGTATCCACAAAAAAGTTGTTTTATATTCTACTTCAGGCGCATTTCTCTTTACTTACTCGTTTGTACACTGTTAATTATGCGCTACATAATAAATGTGTATTAAAAATGGAAATATTTCTCGCAAAAATAATAATATTATGTTCTAATTTGTTGTTTTCTTACATGAATGCGAAAATTATAAAAAAATAGATCCAAACAGAATAAATCATGGTGGTTATTGAATTAGTAAGAAGTGTGACTAAATGGCCGATACACACATTCTTGCGGTCGCTGTCTCGAAACCTATCTTGTAAAACTCCGCTTATGCCGCAATCTTATATTAGATAACGTTAAAAACCATCAGAATTTATTGTTATAGCGTGTGAAATAATTTGCATTTAACACAATGGTGAATACTTTGATTAATGCCGAGACGGAAAAAGAAAAGAATATTTTTTCTAGAAAAATTTTAATGGCTTCGTCTTTTGACATTTATTACAAACTAGCCCTTTTTGTATTGTTTGCTGATAAAACGTATTTTAATGAGGTTATCCAGAGGCCAGAATATACATGTATGCGGAATAAAACAAACAAACGTTAATATTATGTACTAGAGACTGAGTATTGTACGCGGATATCTTTGATAAAAAATGCGATACTGATCAATGATTTTATGGTGTCGGTTAACTAAAAGTTAACGTACTATTTTTTGTGTTAATAAGCGCGAACAATAATAGTATTTGTACTTTTTGCACCAATTCACACAGAATATTCCAACTCTTCACCTTTTTAACCAAGAGCGGAAGAGACTAAGAGAGAGAGAAGAAGGTAAAATATGTTTTGATTACATAATATATTATAATACCTAAATTAAACGCTCCTACTTAAAATTAAGTAATGCTCGCATAAAAATAAGTGCTTTATATTGCTTCATGATTTTTATATGATCACATTAAATTACCTTTCAGTTCTTTACTCATTCTTATCTATTATATTATATTCTCATGTTCTCATCATCATGTTATCATCATCATCAGCCCATATAATATGTTCCCAGTACTGGGGGGAGGCTGGGACACAGGCCTCCATTAAGGGATCAGACCATACTCCACCATTCTGGCCAAGTATAACGGGTTGGCGGATGTCACATATCTTCGAACTTTTTATTATTTGATAAGTCGGTTTCCTCACGATGTTTTCCATCACCGTTCGAGCAGTGGTGATGTTATAACATAATATTATGTACTAAGCTTTACTCTATATAAATATTACATAACATTAAATAGCACAAGTTATTCGTGACGGCCCAGCCTATTGCTAGAATTACTAATCGGGAGCGTGACGGTTAATCTATTTTATTGAATTTAAACCGAATGACTCAGCGTGAAACTTGACACCTTAATGGGTTTAGGACATGTTTTATGATTTTTGCGGTTGTATTACTCAAGATTTTGATGTACGTGTTTGATATAACTTTTTCCTATGTTTACGATAGGATCCTTTCCGTTTTCGCATTCCTTTTAATATAGCGAATTGTTTCCTTGTAGGCTGATTCATTCGGTTTTTCTGAATAAGATTAATGTCCGAAGGATACCTGTAACATTTTCAAATAAGATATTGATCTGTATGTCATTTTGAAACTACGTTTGATGAATAATATTTCATTATTTTAAAATAAATAAGCTTGTTAAGTATTTAAGAAAAGAAATACTCATGATCCTGCTTAGTTTAATGAATTGAACTTTACTTGTTCAAGTCGAAAGTAGAGAATGTAGTAATTTTTGTTTTTCCTTTTTCATGAATGGTGCCAAATTCACACTTTCCAATAAATTATCCATGAAAGCAGAATAGTAAATACTGACTTTAATTTTGCACTACCTGAGTCTAATAATCCATTCGATTCAAAGTTAACAACAATTTTACTCAAGTCTTCCTCTCAAAACGGTGTTCTACCTAAACAGTTAAGAAAATTACTTTATAGGTAATATTATGTATTATGTGCTACCACTTTAAAGCCCGACAATTTATTTCTATACGCAATTGCGTTTATGCACCATTGAGATAATATTAATATGGAGACGACACCGCCTACATCACTTATGTTCCACTCAACATACGTCATGTGACGTATGTTGAGCGGTATTTTTTAATGGTTTTAAAGTGAAACGCATCAAACATGCCTTCGTGTGTGTAACGATATTGCACAAATAATACAAATAATACGGAAAAGTGCAAAGGAATAACTTTCATCGTTAAGTACCTAACTAGATAATAATTTTTAAAACTTAGTTAGAGCAAAAAAATGGCGCACAGATTTTGTTCGTGGTGTCTCCTCCATACGTAGTAATATTATCTCAATGTTATGCACAGGCAATTTTACTACTCCTTGTTTACATGCATATCTCATAAACAATAACTGTTTATTTATACCTAATATAGACAAAGGAATAATTAACATTCCCTTTTACACTAAAAGCCCTATTAAAAATATCTACGCGAGTTTTATCATAACTATATCGGGTCTTCAGATTCCACGATTATACCAAATGACCCTATACAAAACGCTATAAAATTTTACATACGAAACCGTAAAAAGTAGTTTGTTGATGATAAGGTATAAACGGTGTAGATAAGCCTTATCAGACGCGATTGTGATGAAAGAATAATGAACTTAGGGTAGCACGAAAGCAGGATTTATTCTTTTAAATCTTACACTTACGAAGTTTTAGTTTTAACGTCCTTTTCTGGTATTAAAGTTTTTGTTTTTCCTATTGACATGTGTTTCAATGGAGAAAACAAAATATTAACAGATTTTTATAAGAAATCGTAAGATAGTTATAATAGGGTACTGTATATTAATTTAAAAATTTCAAAGGTGGTAAAATAATATTCATTTATCGCATTGAAATAATATTGCAATAAGAAAAACAAGACCTAAAAAGATATAAGTAATAAGAATAGGTTATTACCAAATTAGATTTGCATCGACCACGGATATATAATCATCATCTCATCATCAGCCCATATACGTTCCCACTGTTGGGACACGGGCCTCCTATGAGGGTACCTACAGGACACAATCCACCACGCAAAAATCTAATTGGAGTCTAGTTTTACATACTTATACTATGACTAGCTTCCGCCCACGACTTTGTACATGCATCCCCGTTTTTCCCCCTTCCCGCAAGAATTTACGTCCAGTGGTTTGGGCTGTGCGTTGATAGATCACTATATCAGTCACCTTTGAGTTTTATATAATATATAGATTTGTATTACATATCCTACATCAAATAATATATTCTACACAGATCTCATTTTAAATGTAAAAAGGTAAAAATTCTAGTAAGAACATGTCCCATGCTTTGAAATGAATTGGATATTACCATAACTGCCTACATTGTTGCATACATGAAAAGGGCTAGTAGTCGCCTCATTATTAAAACATATGTAGCCCTTAAAGAGAATGCCTAAATATAGGTAAAGGTAGATAAAACAACGCTAATTCTGGCACAATCGGAAGCAGTTTATAATAATGTTGTAACAGCGTGTCTTGTTCAAAACGGTTATCTTAATGACTAATTTGTTTGATTTATTGTGGGATAAGCTGAATTAATGGGTGTATAATTCAGTTTTCTGTCTGTTGTCTATTTGTATAGAGTTAGTTTTGAGTTGTAAATATTGTGAAAGTTTCTCGTTTATTGCAATGAATTAAGGCTATAAAAGTTTAATCTTAATATTATAATATATGCTTATCGTTTTGGCTTTAAATATAAGAAATATAGTGTGTTATCACTATAATAATATTTTGGAGCGAAATAAATTTCACATATTATTTTCAGACATCTTACGACTGCACAATATTAGATTAAATTTTCTACGAAATACGCTACACTTATTAACACAAAAATATATACATAAAAAAGTCGAAGATAGAAGATATAGAACATCCAAATGGTATACCAAGATATATAAATATGTGATCCAAATAAAATTTATTAATAATGGAATTTTTACTCGAAGACTATATCGCACGCGTAGGTGTATATTCCCGATAAATACAAAGACTATATAGAGACTATCACTGCTATAAAGACTATATAGACTATCACTGCTCCCTGAAACTGTTTACCCATACCATTGGAACGTCTCCATTACAAAGCCTACAAAATACACAATTCTACAATCTTAGAATCTCGATATTCATTCTAACAGTAGTAACAGTAAATACTATACAAGTGGGCGTCAAATATTTGCAAGTGAGCGTGGGACGACACTTAGTTTCATCTCGGAGTCGTTTCGAGTGTCAGCAGCGATGTCGATAGTACTTCGTTCAATCGACGACTATTGACACCTTCACTGTTAGTCGGAGATACGTGTGTTCCTTTTTGAACTGCAATATACGTTTGCAGTACGCTGTACTAGCTGAACTGTTTGACAGTTATTGCTAATATTTGTTGCGTTTTATTTTATCTAATAGGATATCTCTTATTGGATTGGAAAACGATTGTGTTTTCTTACAAGAATTTAATAAGAATGCAGATAGAGTTCAATGCTATGGCAAATTAAAAAATATTATCATAGCAAACAACATTTTCAACAATTTCAGAGTAGTCTAATTCAACTAATATTATGTGTTATGAGAGATACATGAAGTGCGAAATCAACTGATGTTGATACTATGATTATTATAATTATCTTACCAAGAAGCAATTTTACATCAGCCTTTTTCATTTCTTAACGTAAGAATTTAATAATTGCTCTAATAAGAATCCGTCTACAAAGATATGCTAACCCTCAACAACTTTCCAAAGGCCCTGCCTTTTACAGTTTAACCGCACATAACATGGACAATTTTAATATCCTTACAAATCGCTTCTTCAGATAGTAATCCCCGATAACCCGTCGAGTGGCACATTATCAATCATAGTTCAATGTTATCAATAACCGAAAGTTGCACTCTCACAGCCTTTTATATCCTTGCGAAATATCTATTGGAACACCATGTCAATCAATACTTGACGTGTTTTGTTATAATGTGAAGAAAAAGATGTGATAAATGGTTGGTGGTATTTTTGGTGTGATATGAATAAAAAGCTATTGGTGTTGTGTATTCAATTACTAAAGTAAGCAAATTTTGTGCTATTACACTAACTGAAGAGACGGGTGAAGATGAAGATGTACTATAATGTTGTATACTCTATACATCCTAATAATAAAGTTAAATTGAAGAACAATCACAACAATCGAATATAATTGAAAATAAAACTGTACATTAGGTGACTCTACACAATATTATAATAATAGTGATTGCATTTTATCAGTTTATTGTGCATTAATTAATAGAAAACAACTTACTTTAGAGGTATTTTAATAAATTTTTACAACGTTTCATGTATTCGTAAATGTTTCCTCACTTAGACTTTCCACCAATCTTTTACCTGCCTCAAATATTTAAATTCAAATTTAAATCTATACACGAATCCCAACACCACATGATTAGATACAGATCGCCTCACAAGCCGTTTTACCACGAACTATTAAAACTCATTAATCATTATGCTAAGATATGCGAACGTAAAGTCGACGAAAGAGCAAAGTAAATTATACCGTATTTTATAACTACATAAATTGTGCTTCTCGAGGTTTCAATTTGAATTGTGTTAATATTTGCTGAGCAGTTACTTGTGTTGACTTTAGCACTTATGAAGCTGGCACGTGTCACCTTAAGCTACTTTGATTAATAAACACGTTGTTTGCGTTTTATTGATGTGTAGATTAAAATGGGGTTAATTTGATACATTAATAATTATAAAAATAAATAAATAACTATTGGTTAGTGTATGGGTATGTAGAAAGGGCTTGTATGATTTGTTATTTAAATTTATTTTATTAATTAATGATGTATGATAAAATGATCAAACTAATTTGATAAACGCTATCATACATAATAGTGAAATTTCTTCTTTAAGTTTTAAGTCACAGTATTATTTCATAAAAAGTTCAGACTATTTTGAAATGGTGCGATTTCGTAGAGGATATAAAAGTTCACGTACAAATATATTTTAATACTCGACGAATTGCCTAGAGATCCCTTGTTTATTATAATAAACATAATAACCAAAAAGTTATAAATGCTAACAGAAAGTTTTAGGACCTTCCTCCATTACTAAAAATAAAGCGGTTATTTATATAAAAAGACAAATAAAATAAAGAAAGTAATTTCGTGAACTTTTGATAAACTTATAAAAAGTTGGTACTTAGCAGATAAAAGGTTTAACTTAATTTCCCAAGAGCAAAATCTCAAGCATGTATTTAGCTACCAAAAGGTTTGTATGTCTCAAGACACTATTACATATTAAAGTTAAGACTTTATTTTTAATTTAAATAGCAAATTTTTAAACTTTGTCTCGAAACCTTTAATTGTTCTATGATTTTTGTAAATCTATTTATTACGACTGAAACTTTCACTCATAGAAGAGAGATCAATGAAATAGCTGTATTATCTTCAACTGTTTTGTTAGAAAAAGGTTGTCCACAAATAACCTCTTTAGTCTTTATACAATCTATGTAATAAATACCCTATTTAAAAGAGACTATTCTGTCCACTTGGATGAATTTCCAATTCCTTTAACCAAGATTATTCATATTATCTAGTGAAATGCGCGATACACCATATCGTATAATTTCCAACAAGCCCTTGCAATCTCCATTATAAATAACATAATTGAACCACGCAATCCGCAGCCGTCACCAAAGAAACACCCTAAACGTGTCCTTAAGGGCATAGTCCCAACTAGACTGTGGCTTTCCAACAAATGTATTAAAAACACAGCTGCAGAAATTTCAACCTTGTGTCTTCGAGATAAGGGTGTATTATCCGTAAAGGAATATGATGTTTGGACATCAGTGGAAAGCATTTAATTTTCTTTTAATCCCAAACGTTGTCTAATCATCTGAGGGTTGCAGCGTAACGAATTAAACGGATTGCGTCGGTGGCGTAAATGAGTCTATTTTATTCCTCCAGAGACATCTTGAGGAGGGGTGATTTAATGAATTTTCGATTGTTTGTTGTTCATGCTTTATTGCTTTATGATATTGCGGGCGGGAACTTAATGTGATATTAATATTAACGATCGCGATTGTAAATATAATGGCATTCAAATCGATGAACACCAAAGTAAATGAATTCCTTTTTCGACTTTATACTACGTCTAGCGTATTATGGACCTCCTAAGAAATGGAATTTGAATAAATTTTAAAATTAATGTAGATATACTACCGCCGCTAACAAAGAAATTCTATAGATTTAATAAAAAAGTATAAATTCTAAATCTTTAAGCCAAAAAGACTTCCAGATGAACAAGAACTATACCTTGAAAGTACAGAAAGTAACATAAAAACACACTTAAACAGAAAATCGCAAGGAAACGAAAAGTAAACAATTACATAACATCTCTCCTCAAAGTTTGTCATGAAGCGATCGAAACTATAGTTACCGTAGGTACAATGCATTTCAGTAAGCAATGGACGTTTCAAAGAACTTCTAAAGATAGCTCGAGCGCTTCACTACGCGAACAAAAGGCAAACAATCTATTGTCTATCGATTGTAGCCTGGAGTGCATTTTGTCGTCAAACATCTTAGGTCGCCGTTTTACAAAGTACCCACGTCTATTGGCTTACATTAATCTATGAAATGTGAGCGTATGTGAATCTTTCAGCGTAGTACGCTGCATACTAAAATCCGTTGATAGCATAGTGTTCAAGCTTTTTGAGAATAATAAACATAAGTAAGAGCATTCTAACAAATTATTTAAACTATTACTGAGTAAAATAAAAAAAAAATACGCGATACCTTTACACGAATCTTATAAAAAATAAAAAAACATTTTCATAAAAATACTTGCCAAATAATACTTCTCGTACTATAACTGTTTAAAAAACACAATACGAATAGAAGATCTTCCGGGAAACATACGTTTACTCAACTATATACAAATAACAATCTACAAAAAGTACAAAGTAATACCACTCAAGTATATCAAAGCGTTCACAAAGGATTCACATTCCGTCCATCCCTCATTATATACTCATATTATATTATTATGAGATGAAAGTAACAATTTGGTAAATAACATAATTATTGTAATGCGTGTTTTATCCCTAATTCAACCATTTTGCATGGAGTATCGATGTCTGACCCAATTATGTTTCACCCCTTTAGATGTTTCGTTTCGTTTGTTACACATTTGTTTTATTATGAACCATATCTGTGGGTTCTCTAACATTTTGTAATATAAATGATATTTGTTGACCATGTACAAATAATAATTTTTCAGAAATAATTTCTTCGGCTTTTAGAATTGGAAACGCCGACACATTATTAAATATACAGCAACTTTTTCTATCTGAAACATCTTCGAAACCTTCGAACCTACCATGAAATATTTATTAACTCTACGTAATTCATAAACTAAATCCAAAAATCACGCATAATCGAATCTTTTAACACGTGTACATCTCCATGCAATCACATACTAAATTCCACTCTGATCCTTAGCCTATTTCTCTTATACAGATATTCATTACCCAACTTTGTTTCTCCATAATTCAGGAGCACTTCCATCAATCAGAGCTTAATTAATACGGCGTTAAACGGTCGGTATAAATTACTTGCGGTCATTAGCTTGAGGTATGATGTCCAGTAATGTATTCAAGCTCACGGCCAGATGTGGACTGTTTGGTGAACGGGCAAACAATCGTATTGATAACTGTCGCTCAACGGACAATATTTGCTTGGTGCTCTGGACATTTTTGGTGACAATGCTTGAGTTCGTGGTATTGAGAGTTTGATTTTGTATGTGTTTAGAGATTGTGTTATTTTTAATAGTATTGATTTCTCGTTCTATAGTTCCTCAGTTGTTATTAGATAGTTTAGAAGGACAAATCCTTTATGATAGAGACGATAAACTTATTAAAAACTTTAACAGCAATTTCAAATATTAATTATAAATAATATTAGATCTCACGGAATAAAACGAATAAGTAAGTCTATGGGTAGTACCTGCATAAAATATCATGTATGATCGAATTTAAATATAAAGGAAACTGTTAAAATCAATATCGTACGAAACGATACAAAGATTCCCTCAACTTAATTTCGTGTCCTTAAAGTTTACGACGCTAAGCCGCTTATATTTAATAGCGAATAAAAACAAATGTACTATGGAATGTATGGGATTTTCACGGATGATATCAGATTTTAGATACAAAACATCAGCGGTAGTTGGGGTTAAGAGCGACGTAAAATTTCACGATTGACAATATCGTAAGGGTGTATTGTAGGCATTTTTTGGTTATATGTACCGTTTGTATAGTGCTGCATTATGTCTGGAAAAATAGTTCTATATAGTTTTATTAGTTCCCCGAATATAACATGATTATAAAGATTTGAATATGCATTCATAAATTATTAATATACGAAAGATTATTATTAATATTTGATTGAAAGACCCGTGTGGCAAAGACTATTTGTTAGTTAATAATCATTAAAACCATCATATTATTCTAGTTAATGTACGGCACTCTATTTTAAAGAAATTCTGTTCGCAATTGTTTGTCCTTATAACTTTACCACACTCCTTTAAAGCTATGTAATGAAAATATTATTTATATTATCTATATGAAAGCGATATTAGAAAGGGTCAGGACGTCATGGAATGTTGATTGCAAGTTCAGTAGACACGCTTCGCTTGATGTACTTGCATTTGCCCTGAACAATATGAATATTCTAAAATCCTTCAAGAAACACGCGATTATCACCCTTATTCCTTAGTCATAAGAGTGATCTTGGTATTAAAGGAAATTAATAAAGTGGTTTACAGAGCCGTCGCTATGATGTGATGAAATTCTTGCTTATCTTCATGGCTGATTGGAAATCAAAGCTTCAATGTATGAGTCTATTATAGTACATACTTTGAAGAAACTTCTTTCAGCTCAAGTGGGGTGTATACGAAAGATATTATAGCCTATAGGTAGGTACAACACATCGTAGGTAGGATAGACCTATTTTTAAAGAAATGATGCAATATCTTACTCTGATCTTACTCTTTCCTCATTTTATAGTTAGGGAAAGGAAAGTTAACCTGGCTTTTAAACTTTAAAGATATGTCGACCTGTACCTTCTATTTAAGATGAGTAAATAACACGCAATATAAAATTATTCACATGTTTTATTCAACAAAATGTATTACTACTTTAATAAAACCGACACTGCAGCAAACATTCGAATTTCCACCCACCAATAAACATGAATAACCGAAACGGGGCGATATATCTAAAAAGCTTTAAGTACGACTAATGTGTCTACACTTTGAAACGATTGAAAAACAAAAACATTCGACGGTAGAGCAGGCGTGTGCGACAATTTACAACAGCAATTAGTTATGTAGCGACGCGCGACAAACGATCTGCCTTGACAAATGGCAGCCAGGGTGCCACGACACAGTAACACCACAGCAATGGACGGTGATACTAGGCCCATTCAATCATTGGCCCCTAAATTAGAGCCCGTAATGCTACAGTCCAGCGAACAGTCCTTTATAAACGTATAAATTTTCCTTCCACGCTATCGCTCCTGACACGAAAGTAAACGCTGTAATCGGTGTTAAATTGCTCATAGAATTAATTCTACGTATAGGTAGCAATTGTGCACGCCTGGTTTAGTTCGGAATTCACAAGTTATGAGAATTGTTACTATTTTTGTACCGCAATTTGAAACGTTGTAATGACGGGTTTGAATCTTGAATTCGAGTTCTGTCTATGTTATTTGTTATTTAGATGATACTTTATATGGACTTGGTGTAGTTACCCAAAAATGAATCATTGCAATGTATGGTCGAACGAAGGAAAACGACTATGTATGAACAGTCCCTCACAAAGACTTATAGGTATCCAATAAACACACAACCACACAATCTTTTATTTATGGTATTGAATAAGTGACGTAGGCGTACAATCATTCTTAAGGTTTGGAAACATCATGAAAACCTAATTAAATTAATAACTAGTCATAGACAAATAACAATGAGTACTTTAATTAACATTTTTAAGATTTTTGATATCCGATGCAGTTTTTTTGTAAGATAGAGTGATTCTTGAGGAAGGTTTTTGTTAAATGATATACTTATCATTTAATAGGTTTTAGACAAAGCGTGAAGCCGCGGGCGGAAAGCTAGAACACTAAAAAATATAATAATCTTTATATATAAAAATGAATCGCAAAATGTGTTGGTAAGCGCATAACTCGAGAACGGCTGAACCGATTTCGATAATTCTTTTTTTATTATATTCCTTGAAGTACGAGGATGGTTCTTATGTATAGAAAACGTAAAGATGTACCACGGGCGAAGCCGGGGCGGACCGCTAGTTAAAAATATAAAAATCATCGCATCTTCACAATCAATTTAACACATTTACACACAGCTACTTATAACAATGCGCTATTAGCGTAATCGCTTATAATCCGACTAAGTTAAGACCCATGTAGAACACAGTACATTAGTTAGACGATTGCTATTAACCGCTAAACAGTACGGTGGCTACATGACACAGCAAGACTAATCTCAGCTTACAAACAGCGCCGGTGTCTGCCGCAAGGCCTGTATTCGTGCTATTGAAGCCTATGACAGGATCAAAAGTGCAACAAGAGATTAGTATGGGATAGAATTGGACTGCAAGAAATGCACAATGTTTGGAGAGACTAGGGAGGCATCATTTTGTGTTTGATCGTTGATTTCTCGTTTGCTCTATAGTGAAAATTCAAGGAAAGAATGAAAATACTAAATACATGTAAATACAGTATAAGTATAATATATATCTAGATACAGTAAAAAGGTAAAATGGATGAAATAATTAAAACATATTTCTTTCATAGTTTATGCCTGAGTAAAATTCTATATTACATTTATTTACATTTTAAAATTGTTTACATTCATGCTAAATATGCATTCGTACCTATAGATTTTAATAGGAAACCTTTTTCAATAACTTTTAGAGGGTAAAAATAGAAGTGAAATCGGTGCGTAAGGTTTAGTTTATGGGTCATAGTTAAAAGCAATGTTAGAGCGTATGGGTTGATTGAAAAAATCCAGATTGAAAATATTTTAAGGTAGACCGTTCGGAGCAGTTGTGTTGAAATTGCTTTAAAACCTTTTTTGCGTAAATGTTATGAAAACCAATATCGAATTATTACAATAGATCTTTTAACGATTAATGACAATCTCAGCAAAATAAGTTATAACAATAACCTTTTGACTTTCTTGGAACATAATTTTAATAGATACAAAGTTAATTTACCAGCATTATTACTTGTTATTAATGATATTTTTTTACACTAGGCGCAAAATTAACAATTTTAACCCATCAGATTTATTTCATCAGTTAAACAGCCACTACAACTACAAAATATACAGTAAATGTCTCACAAAATACCAAATCTATACATATAATAAATCTGTAGAAGGGTCATTTCTGTACATTGAAAATATTGAAAAAATAAATAGCAGGGGGTGTTACTGGATCGATACCAAACCCAAATATATGATTAAAAAAATTTTTGTCTGTCTGTCTGTCTGTCTGTCTGTCTGTCTGTATGTGAAGACATCACGTGAAAACTACCGGTTCGATTTCGATGAAACTTGGTATAATTATACCTTATTATCCTCGGCGTAAGATAGGATACTTTTTATCCTGGAAAAATACGTAGAAAAAAAATTAATCTTAATTTTTCAGTTTTATCCATAGACGTTGTTCTGTAGAACCGCGAACACGTTGCGTATTATTATAGGCCTAGCCGTATTTGGGTCCAATAGATATATTTTATAAGATGTCATTGTCAGAGTTACTCAAAATGGAGAAATAAACCATCCACGCGAAGACCGACATCCGCGCGGACGGAGTCGCGGGCGGAAGCTAGTCCAGAATACAAGTCAAAATACGTCAAAATACCAAGTATCTAAGAAGGACTTCGTGTTTCACCAACTCGTATACGATTGCTCTGAATGTTTGTCAGATCTAAATAGTTGGGAACTATATTATACACAATGGAATTTGTTCAAACTAGATACGAACACACGTTTACTTTAACAAATAACAATGTTTGCGGATTACCTTTGATACAAATAGTTTTAAATTTTACGTTTGATTTAATACATGTTATAATATTACGGGAAATAAATACGTCTTTAAATAATGTAAAACTAACAGTAAAGCTCCAAAAAGCATATTTGTCAAGAACTTTATAAACTTGCGTTTCGTATCTTTTTTTAATCAAGAATGATTTTTGTTAAGTTACATGCACTTTAAATGCATGTATAACATTGAGGTGATTTCAAATTATCAAGCTGAAGAGTCGACAGGTTCCAATAAATTTCTTTAGAAATCCTTTTTATTATTAACCAATTAGAACTAATATTTTCAATTCCCGCGGAAGAAAGAATAGTTCAAAGTTCAAACGTGCAATTACTACATACAAAAAGTACGTCTCAAGATTGCTTTTATTTAGCTGCCAAAAACACATGCTGTGAGAAGCAATGGGGCCCACGGTAAATAATAAAGCCATAAATTTTCTGTTTTGACAAATTCTTATCAATTCCTTCAATTGGTTTGTGGGTATAACGAGGCGAGATTGCAATCTGCTTTCAAATATTGGAGGGTAGATTTTGATTTAAAGCAGGAATCGGGGATCGGCTTTGTACGGAAATATAAATTGAATTCTTATCGCGATTCTGATAACGATTTTCAAATCACGATTAATTATAATCGAATGGGGACAGATTTTTCACTTAAAGTTTGATTATTGTGTTTTGCGGCATATTCTCATAATGTGGTCTGCCACAGCCGTTATTAGGAACTTATTTTTTTTTGTGTAATTTTAAAATGTAATAAATTTCAAGTTTAGTTTAGTAATTATTTTTTAATAATAACAAAATTTCTTCATAACTTCAAAATTTAAACTAATTCAGTTAGAGGTACCTACTCTAGTCAGTTCTTTCCTTATTTACTATCGTTATTCGTTCTATGATACAACAGAGCGTAGTTCATAATAAGCAATTCGCATGCAAGACTATCGTCGACGTTTTCATCATAGCCCATTCCAACTTTTTATGCAAATATTATACGCCTTCTGACATGAGATGATGAATTTTATTTACATATTTATAGATTTATGGAGCATTGAATTATATTTAAAACAATTTATTTATATTATCTATAGTTTTCACCTAAAGCAAAGTCGCTCCCCGCGTCAATCTGAATAAGTATTATGTAGTATAGATATGCTTTATCTTTAATACCACATAACGAATTTTAATGCGCTTTTTTTAACAGATTGATTCTCGATGAAGGTTAAGGTAGGTACATAATTTATTAAATTTTAGACAATGCAGGTGAAGCCGCGTGCGGAAAGCTAGTAAGTTATAATATAAAGAGGTTACGTTCGTAAGTGTCTAGGAAGTAATCTCTAGATTTACCGAACTATATCTGAAAATATTTAAGACATTAAAAAGCTAAATCCGACTAACATATAGGCTATTTTTAGGGCTTACACTTAGGCTTACTTTAACAATGTCGTTCCTGTAATGCATATCAAACATGTAAATTTTGTTAAAGAATCTATACTAATCGTAAAGGTAATTCTTTATATCATGTATTTTACCGAAAGTTATCTGTAATAAATTATAATTAACTTTGTAACAAACAAGTAAGTTTGAAAAGTGCAACTTCTAAAGTTTCTTGTCAGTTCTGCTTTATAGCTTCCGAACCGATGGCACCTAATTGTAATATCGTTTTATGCAAAACTGTTCTCGTACGAAACTTAAAAACAATATATTACATAGGTCATAAAGAATATTTGTATGGAAATTTTAAAAACAGCCTCGTGTGCGTAAACGGAACTATTTTGATAAGTTTTTAACTAGGTATTATTATTAGGACTTTCTATGTAATAATGACGTCATGCTCTCGATGACGTTGCGAAAACTTTGACGATAAGTTTTCGTGCTCTCGCTTCTGTGCAATGTGCAAAAAGTATTACATATATTGTTTAACATATAAATTGGATGAGCTTTTGGACCTATAACTGTAAACTACGCTAAAAAAGATACAAAATCGATACAATCAAATAAATCACAACCGACAATTACAGGCTATACCAACAAAAATGGAGTGCAGGTGGACAGTGTACTTTACTTGCCAAATAGGAGGTCCCTTGGAGGCTTTCCAATTTGGCTCGCATGTCACACGTGCCAGAATAAATAAACAACGTGTACTTAGCTATCAACGTTAACTAGGCCTGTTGGGAATGAGATTGAAATACATCCAAACTGTCAAACTGAGATACTATAGAGGGCGGTTTGATACAATTTGGTGGTGGATATTTTTTTCGATGTGTAAAGTTTCTTGATAGCTTTTTGTTTTATTTTGTATATTGTTTATATTGTAAGGATGGAAATAGCTCCTTTATAGGTCGCCAAAAGGTTATGAAATTTTATTTGTAATTGACAATTTATAATGTTTTTAATATTTAAAATCCAGAGGCTAGTCGTAGCACCTGTATGGCAAAAATACGCGGTTTCGGGTCCCGCATCGTAATTGTTTTTTTTTTATATTCTTTAATATTTCTCATAATATATATACCTAAAGCATTCGAATGCTTTTAAATTAAATATTAAAAAAAAGTAAGGAAGCGATTTTTATTTATTTATTTTAGGGCTGATTTTTCAATCCTTGGTTAAAACTTATTCGTCGAATAACGTATTAAACTACCATTTATGAAATGTATTCTAATTGCCAGTACTTGACAGTTTACAGGTGACATTTTAATATTATCGTGAAAGACTTTATTGGACGGGTAAGTTTTATCCAAGGATTGAAAAATCGGCCATAATACTCTTAATTGTGCTGCCAAAATACAAACAATACAAAGAAAACTTATTCTAAAAGAAATAAATAATAGTTAAAAAAAACTAAAAAACACGCTTTTTATAGAAAACCGAACTAAAAAATAGAAAATAAATTGAAATGAATTTAAATTAAGAAAATAGTGTTAAAAATTTCAATGAATATAAATTAATAATAGTGTGAGTAAAAAAAAATATTTTATTTAAAAAAAAGCGTGGGGTGCTTCTTAAGATACTATCGAAATGATAATGTTGTTTGTTCGTTGTTCATTCACACATCATTCATCACATTCACATTGTTCATTGTTCGTTGTTCGTTGTTCGTTGTTCGTTGTTCGTTGTTCGATGTTCGATGTTCGATGTTCGATGTTCGATGTTCGATGTTCGTTGTTCGTTGTTCGTTGTTCGCTGTTCGCTGTTCGCTGTTCGCTGTTCGCTGTTCGATGTTCGCTGTTCGCTGTTCGCTGTTCGCTGTTCGCTGTTCGCTGTTCGCTGTTCGCTGTTCGCTGTTCGCTGTTCGCTGTTCGCTGTTCGCTGTTCGCTGTTCGCTGTTCGCTGTTCGCTGTTCGCTGTTCGCTGTTCGCTGTTCGCTGTTCGCTGTTCGCTGTTCGCTGTTCGCTGTTCGCTGTTCGCTGTTCGCTGTTCGCTGTTCGCTGTTCGCTGTTCGCTGTTCGCTGTTCGCTGTTCGCTGTTCGCTGTTCGCTGTTCGCTGTTCGCTGTTCGCTGTTCGCTGTTCGCTGTTCGCTGTTCGCTGTTCGCTGTTCGCTGTTCGCTGTTCGCTGTTCGCTGTTCGCTGTTCGCTGTTCGCTGTTCGCTGTTCGCTTTTCGCTGTTCGCTTTTCGCTGTTCGCTGTTCGCTGTTCGCTGTTCGCTGTTCGCTGTTCGTTGTTCGTTGTTCGTTGTTCGTTGTTCGTTGTTCGTTGTTCGTTGTTCGTTGTCCGTTGTCCAATGTTCGTTGTTCGTTGTTCGTTGTTCGTTGTTCGTTGTTCGTTGTTCGTTGTTCGTTGTTCGTTGTTCGTTGTCCGTTGTCCAATGTTCGTTGTTCGTTGTTCGTTGTTCGTTGTTCGCTGTTCGCTGTTCGCTGTTCGCTGTTCGCTGTTCGCTGTTCGCTGTTCGCTGTTCGCTGTTCGCTGTTCGCTGTTCGCTGTTCGCTGTTCGCTGTTCGCTGTTCGCTGTTCGCTGTTCGCTGTTCGCTGTTCGCTGTTCGCTGTTCGCTGTTCGCTGTTCGCTGTTCGCTGTTCGCTGTTCGCTGTTCGCTGTTCGCTGTTCGCTGTTCGCTGTTCGCTGTTCGCTGTTCGCTGTTCGCTGTTCGCTGTTCGCTGTTCGCTGTTCGCTGTTCGCTGTTCGCTGTTCGCTGTTCGCTGTTCGCTGTTCGCTGTTCGCTGTTCGCTGTTCGCTGTTCGCTGTTCGCTGTTCGCTGTTCGCTGTTCGCTGTTCGCTGTTCGCTGTTCGCTGTTCGCTGTTCGCTGTTCGCTGTTCGCTGTTCGCTGTTCGCTGTTCGCTGTTCGCTGTTCGCTGTTCGCTGTTCGCTGTTCGCTGTTCGCTGTTCGCTGTTCGCTGTTCGCTGTTCGCTGTTCGCTGTTCGTTTTTCGTTGTTCGTTGTTCGTTGTTCGTTGTTCGTTGTTCGTTGTTCGTTGTTTGCTGTTCGCTGTTCGCTGTTCGCTGTTCGCTGTTCGCTGTTCGCTGTTCGTTGTTCGTTGTTCGTTGTTCGTTGTTCGCTGTTCGCTGTTCGTTGTTCGATGTTCATTGTTCGTGTTTGTGTTTGTGTTTGTGTTCGAATTAAAATTCGAGTTTGTGTTCGTGTTCGTGTTCGTTGTTCGTTGTTCGTTGTTCGTTGTTCGTTGTTCGTTGTTCGTTGTTCGTTGTTCGTTGTTCGTTGTTCGTTGTTCGTTGTTCGTTGTTCGTTGTTCGTTGTTCGTTGTTCGTTGTTCGTTGTTCGTTGTTCGTTGTTCGTTGTTCGTTGTTCGTTGTTCGTTGTTCGTTGTTCGTTGTTCGTTGTTCGTTGTTCGTTGTTCGTTGTTCAATGTTCGTTGTTCGTTGTTCGTTGTTCGTTGTCCGTTGTTCGTTGTTCGTTGTTCGTTTTTCGTTTTTCGTTGTTCGTTGTTCGTTGTTCGTTGTTCGTTGTTCGTTGTTCGTTGTTCGTTGTTCGTTGTTCGTTGTTCGTTGTTCGTTGTTCGTTGTTCGTTTTCATGTTCATTGTTCGTTGTTCGTTGTTCGATGTTCGTTGTTCGTGTTTGTGTTTGTGTTTGTGTTTGTGTTCGAATTAAAATTCGAGTTTGTGTTTGAGTTCGTGTTCGTGTTCGTGTTCGTGTTATCTTAATCTTAATCTTAATACTATTATAAAGGCGAAAGTTTGTATGGATGTATGGATGTATGGATGTATGGATGTTTGTTACTCTTACACGTAAAAACTACTGAACCGATTACAATGAAATTTAGCACACATATAGAGGGTAACTTGGATTAACACATAGGATAGGTTTTATCCCGGAAATCCCACGGGAACGGGAACTATGCGGGTTTTCCTTTGAAAACGCGGGCGAAGCCGCGGGCGGAAATCTAGTTGGAAATAAAAATTAACATCGAGTCCTACCTTATCGACTGTAGAAAAAAATTATAGACAATTTTAATTATTTTCTGACCTTATCGACTATAGATGAAAATTATATAAATAATTAACAAAAATCATATTTTGCAAATTGAAAAATGGAATAATTTTATCAAATTAGTGTATTGTCATCGGTCCTCAATAAATCTACAAAGTTTGAACGAAATCTGGCCGTTTAAAGTGGGTCAAAATCGCGCCCAAAGAAGTCGGTTACAAACAAACATACAAACATACAGGTGAAGCTAATAAAAAGCGTGTAAAAACAGCACAGAAGGCTGTCACTTAAGAGTGATCATAGTTTTTACCTTTTATCATAAAATAATTTACACATTTCCTATATTATTATATAAAAGTATGTGATAATGTGTTCTTTACTTGTAAACTTAAACAATAAAAGTGGTGTAACAATTTCAGTTCTAAAGCAGAGTCATGAACGAAAGCTAGGTATCCAATAAAATTCTCTGGGATTGCATTTGTACCGATAAACGTTTACGTGCCAATTCAATGGCACTCAGTTTTGTTGTTTCTTAAAGCTTGTTCCTTTATACGTATTTAACGTTTATTTATTTATTTAATTATTTATTGCACACACAAAAGAAATAGAGACACATAAAGTACAGCTAATAGGAAATAATGTGTACAAACGGTGGCCTTATCGCTAGGTAGCGATCTCTTCCAGGCCACCGTATGTACTTAATAAGTAAGGAGAGACGTTAAAAGGAGGACGTTTAATATGTTTTAGATTAAATAATTTTATTTTTAAAGCCGAATTCAAGAGATGGTTTCAATATTTTGATTTTTTGTTATATTTCCTTATATTAAACAGATTTACTTTTATTAATATAATACTTGTTCATCTAAACATATTATTATGATCAAATATTTTTATATTTTTTTTCTTTTTTAAAGAATTTATTGTTATTGGTGTACCTATGATAAATTTTTATTTAATTTCTTAAGGATGATTTTATTTGAAGTTTTAATGCGATTATTCAAGATTTATTGCTCTTAACTTTATGCAAAAAACGAAAGCACAAGATCGTATTTTCTAGAATAAAAATAGATAACATTTAAAACATAATGTTGCCATATAAACTATCCCTGTCAATAAAAATAAACCACTAGCGAATTCAGAGTAACAAAGGTTTTTAGCTCGTTTTATTTGTTACACGTAAAGTTGTGAACGTTTTGTTCGATTTCAAACGAGATACTTGTCCCAGTGTTATGTCTTTGTTTCAATGTTTTTCTTTATTTAAGAGCTTTGATAAGTATATCGTGAAGTTTTAAATGGCTTTGTAAAAATGAGCATGATCCTTTTTAAGTAGCTTGCTTATACTTTGTTGTTCACGTATATTTTATTTTTTAATGATTATAATCACGTTGAAAAATAATCTCAAAGAAAGGCTCTATTATCAGCAGGCATCTATGATAAATAGGAATGCTTATGTTTATAAGTGTTATTATGAAAGCTGTAGGTATATATTCTTACAGGCTGATGGGGTCACGGGCGAATTCTAGGTACCATACCCGTGGCCCCGTCGTTGATGCGGCTTGACGGAACACAGTGGGGTTTTGGTCGGTAGGAATCCGACATAACCCACGGCCCCTTCCCCGGAGGCCGTGGGTATCTATGCAAGATTTTCCCACTTAAAAAAAGGTATATATTACAGAAGCTGTATGCTAAAAATAGCATAAAATAAAAAAAAATTGAGGAAGCCAAATTTCTTAACCTAAAGTAAAACAAATCTTTCTCATTTATTTGGATATAATAATATATAAAAGTACCAACCTTTAGTTAATTATGTGGTTACAACCAAATTCATTAAATTGGAACAGTGCAGTTTAAAATATATAATTAGAGGTGACGCGTTTAAATTAGCGTCAAATTATTTATGAGCATTCTCTACAATTTGTAACTAATGTGGAATAGAATATTATGTTGCGTAATTTACGATAGAAATGTGATGATTTATATTCGTTAGAACATAGGTATTTGTGGTAAGAACTAATTTGTATCAACCAATCATGTATAATTAATTTTCAATTTGAGGTTCTGTTTAAAGTATCAGGTTTTTTATTAATTGAACATTATTTCTTTTAAAACAGCTGAAAGTTACTTCTAAAATAAATATTTTTGTTAAATTGAGTAAGTGCTTTACTTTTTCCCCGGAATGCAATCATGCATCTTAATAAATATAACAAAATAATCGATATCGATAATCGAAAGATATAGAGATTACAATCGACTTTTCCACAATTCCCATAGTTATCGAATAGCGTAGGCGTCAAGCGATAAACTTGGATTGAAAGAAAATGACGACATTGCTATATAAATCACGGCAATGCGTTTAAAGGTAACATCCTTGAGGAAATTGAGATTCTGTTTATAACATTGCACTATTAAGATTGAACATGTATTAGTAACTGCATAAATTCTAAATGAAAAAAGAAAGACGTATTACCATTGGTCGAAGAATCGACTGATCGAATTAATTATATCCAAAATAACCACTCCAAATAAACACCTAATACTTGAACCAAATTCAGCTAGATTCCCAAACCGCTCCATCAACTTTGTAAGATTAACAACTGCTTTTAACACGAGAGCACAAACTTCCTCTTACATATTAATAATCATGAAGTATTTACCCCTTACTAAAATGTCGATTAATAATAAAAGCTATTTTCGTCCTTTAGTTGGTTGTTGAAAATCTCTTTGATTTTATATAGTAAATTTATAGGAAGCTGTCTACAGCGGTAATAACAGGACAATGTATTAACATTGTAAGTAAATAGGGGTCTGCAATGATTTACAACCCATTATGAGTACAGTCCTCTTCACAATTTGTTGCTTTGCGATTTTACGACTGGATATTAACCTGTTTATTCATATTAAATGTATTAGAAACTACTTTACCTAACTTTATTATAAATAAAAAACGAAAATTTGTATATAACTTCTGCACAAGTTATACTTGACATTATTATTTATAAAGTTCGCGAATTTGCATTGCGAACTTAATTTGTTGTTGTTTATGCAAATATTTTCACACTAATAAAAACAAACTTAAAACATATAACTTTAACTTACATATCACTTTAAAATTTTCTTATACTTAAGTGTGAAAAATATACAAAGTATCAACAATGATTTACCGCTTGTGGTGCCATCTAGCGATAGAGCAAAGAAGTCATTATTCCGATGTGAAAAACATAGATGGCGTTGAAGATACAGGTTGAGGAAATCATTTCCGATATTTCTAATGTTTGAAAACTGAGTTATTTATTTATAATTTTATTACTATTTTGTTTAATTTACTATTTTGTGATTAGTTAATTCGCGAAAAAAATCAGATACCTACATACTTTCTCTATCTTAGTACCGATTACGAGTACCTTTAAAACTTCTTGAAAACTGCTTTTAAAACATTTTAACATAAAGTAAATTATGAATAATAATTTATCTGTCGACTCTTCATAAAACTGTAGGTAGAGCGTCATTAATATAATAAAACAATTATTAATAGAGTAACATTCAGTAAATTGATTCAAACTATGCAATAAGGATGTACCTTATTACCTACATAGGTAGTTCGATACGAAATCCTTACTACATAGTTTGATAAACCTTTTCAAATCCGATTATAAACTAGCCGTATCCAGTAAAAGAAGTACCAAAAATCTCCGAATTCGTCCACGTTTCAAACAAGAACGGCTCATAAATATTTACCATCTCAATCACATTATCACAGATCGGTGTTTTGCGAATCACAAACTACACGATACGGGAATGCAATGCGATGGGACATTAATTGATGAATTTCCAACAAAAAGTAATGAGACATGCTGTTGATGAATTCATTTCGATAAAGGTCGTATTAAGGGAATTAACACATTCCGTTTATATTTAGATGTGTGCTCGTTTTTGATACGTTTATTTTATGCTAATATGCAGTATTTTAACTGTTTTAACCATAATAATAAAGAATGGACAATACATTTATATAATTCTTGAAGGTATGAAGGTGAGTATAAAACGAGAGCATCCTGTAAACCATTACCTATTGGTGACTACTTTATACCGATAACTTACCTGTTTAATTTACCTGTATTAATACTTTTGAAATAGCTTTATAACATGTGAAGACAAATCATTTCTTCCCTCCTATCTTTTGAACATTACTTGAATCTTTTAATCCTAAATTTAAAAGAAAATTATGTCTTTAAAAACACACCAAGCACAATAACTACCTACGCATATAAGTGAAGTCCCATGTCCCCGAGTGGGGTAAAGGGCAGATGCATTATACATCTGTTTCACTGATCGATTTTCTTTAGGGACAAGTAGGTGATCAGCCTTCTGTGTCCTACCAGACCGAGGCATTTTTTTTTTCTTCGTCTCCACCGGGAATCGAACCCAGGACCCCTCGGTATTACGCTCACGCGTCAACCACTGTACTAAGGAGGCGGTCAACATACGCATAATATACCAAATATTAATTGTTGGAACTACAAGAAGAAATAAACTAACTAAAATACGATAAATACAAAATATGAACATCGTAACTCAGACCATAGACTGTCTTGGGTTAATCTTCACAGGCACAGTCTCAGAGATAGAACATAATCCTGCTTAATTATACTGCAAAGGTATTGTGCTGGACTTGCAGCCGGAATTAGCCGGTTCAAGTTATATTTCACGTACTGAATGCTATGTGTATAAGATGTAAGGACTTTCTATATTAATAATGTTATTTAGAAAACAGATTATATACCTTGAAGCTTAAATTTAACAACTACCGATCGATTTTTAGAATTATTTTACCGTAAGAACGTTGCATTTTTATCGTGTCAATTAAGCCTTCATTAAACTGTACTAAAAACAGGCTTATCAAAAATTTTAATTGAGGATTAGGTATGCCCAATCACACAAAAGGATTAAAATCCTGCAGTTTAATCTTCTTCCTTATAAGCGTACTATGTTAGAATTACAAAATATAGAAAATAAAAAATATTTTAATTAATTCGAGTAATAAACCAGACGTAATAAATACGTAGCTGCAAAGTTGGTTCGCCACCCCTAAAAATACGTAATAAAATAGGTACTAAATCCTTTTTTACACAATTGGAAATATATTTGAAAATACTCTATCAATCCATCTGACTCCATCAAACCAAAAGACATGTCGCGTGCAGAACAGCCTTATTTTATGACACACTAAGACCCAATTTCACCAATATTTTCTAAATCAGACATTTATTAATCGAGCTTCAAATTAAACATGTATTTTAACATCGTTGTCAACTCTACAGGTCCCAAGAAGGAAATCTAACAGCCGATTATCAAATCGACCATTAACTGAGCGACTCACGAATCATTCATTCGTATTTTAAACCGCCCGAAACAAAATGTCATAGTTGACAATGCCATAGTTTCGCACGTTGGGGCTATTTGTTCTAGTTGTATAATAACTGTCATGTTTGGTAATTCGACTAAATTGAAATGTTCTAAGGACTTTGACATTTGGCGTGATTTCTGTCACACGTGTTTGGGTTATTAATTTAGTGTTTTGGCTATTTTAACAATAATATATTCACTTTGAGCTGTTTTGTGTTCGTCTTTAAGTGTTTAGTCTGTGGTTATAGTGGTAAGTGTACTAACAATTCACTAATATGGGCCCTGATCCACCCGATCCTAAGCCCCCGGACGTCCAGGAAAGAAGCATGGAATTGGACATCTCTCAGAATAAGAGGCAAAGGTGTCCGTCACCTGAGTCTACAGATGAATCTCCAACCAAACGCTTTGTTCCATCTGATCCCATTTCACTTGTTAATCCGTCTATATTTGTTGATCCTATTTTAAATAATCCTATAAGATATAGTGGTGATGAAGTTGGACCATACATTGTCCACGTATCTCGCGTAGAAAACGATCCTTCTGCCGGCCTGTCCATCCGACCGATCAAATTTGGATCTTTCTTATATAGCCAAAAAGTACCTAATATTTTAAGAGACGGAGTAAAATCTGTTGGCCGCAACCGGATTTCGGTTGAGTTTGCATCAGCTGAGGATGCTAATAATTTTTTATCTTTACCTGCTTTGGCCGAAGCTAAATTTAAGGCATTCATTCCTACCTATCATATCACCCGCATGGGTATTGTAAAAGGAATACCGATAGAATGGACCATGGATGATTTGGTGGAGTGTGCAGAATTCCCTAACAGGCACGGTCGCATACTTAAAGCACGTAGACTTAACAAAAAAGCTAGCCTTGATGGAATTACAACTTGGGTTCCATCCCAAACGGTGGTTCTAACTTTCTTAGGTCAAGCAATGCCATCAAAAATCTATTGTAGATACACTTCACTTCCTGTAGAAATTTACCATTACCCAACCATCCAGTGCCACAAGTGCTGTCGCTTTGGGCATATCCGCGACCAGTGCCGCTCAAAAGAGAGGTGCTACAAATGTACACAAAACCACTTGGGTGACTCCTGTCCCATCCAAGAATCTCAATCACTATGTGTCCATTGCAATGGCACTCACTTCGCCATTGACAAAAATTGCCCGGAACACAGCCGGCAAAAGTCAATTAAACTTTTGATGGCCACAGAAGGTATCTCATTCGAGGAAGCCTCTAAGCTTACCCCTTCAGTGTACAGACCCTTTTCGGAAACAGCCAGTTTCGTTTTTGCACCCAGATCACAACAATCACCTGTTTTCCCCACCCCTTCTATGAAACAATCCAATAGTGTTCGCCAAACTCGTCCTCTTAATAAAACTTCATACAAAAAGACCTATTCTATACCCCCTCGCACTCATGCACCACTAGGTAAAACATATGATGTAGCTGCACACCGCCAAATAACTCAAGAATTACCCTCTACTCAACCGAATGGTTGTGCCTTATCCCAAAACCCAGACCCCCCGGTTGTACTTAGCTCTAATGTTGAGCTTTATGTTTCAGCCTTAGAAACTTTTCTTAAAAAAACAGATACAATACCGACCAACGTTGCCCATAGACTTATAAATCTCATCTCTCTATTTAACAGTAATGGCCCTCACAATCCTCCAGTGGAACGCTCAAAGCATTCGTCCGAAATGTCATGAAGTACTTGACCTTATTTCAACCCACAACCCTATAGCTTTTGCCATCTCGGAGACATGGCTAGTTCCCGGAAGTCACTTTCGGATTCCTGGCTTTTTCTGTCTGCGAGATGACAGAGCCGATGGGTATGCTGGAACAGCACTTTTACTTAAACATTGTTTAAATTTCTCTCGTATTCTATTGCCTATGCATGATCAGCGTATTAACGCTGTGGCTGCAAGATGCAATAATGTCTCTATTATTTCTGTCTACATTTCTCATCCTCATCCTTCTATTATACCTGATCTTTCACTTATACTTTCCTCCGTACCGTCTCCTCTTTTAGTGTTGGGCGATTTTAATGCTCAGCACACTTCTTGGGGATCTTCTGTTTGCAATACATTTGGGCACCTGCTAATGGATCTGCTTGATGACCTTGACCTCTGTGTAATTAACGATGGATCTCCCACTAGGAGAGTCCTTCCTAATCAGAGTCTCTCCTCTGTAGTTGATCTATGCATTTGTTCTTCCTCCTTGGCTCCATCCCTCACCAATTTAACTCTTTCTAGTACTCATGGTAGCGACCACTTTCCTCTTCTCTCTTCCCTTTCCCAGTCTGTTATCCCATTGTCTTCCCCTTTCCCACCCCTACTCATTTATAGACTTTGTAAAGCAAACTGGCAGGATTATGCTACTGGTCTTGACAATCTGGTTGAGTCCCTTCCTTCCGTTTCTCTTGATAATGATCTACGTACTTATTCTGACTTTGTGGATTGTATTAAAAACGCAGCAGCGAATAATATCCCTCTTAAATCCGTTTCTAACTCTGGTTCTCGCAAAGTCTCTCCGCCATGGTGGGACGATGAATGCTCAGCTTCTGTCAACTCAAGGAGAGAGGCCGAAATTCAGTATAATGCTTCCATGTCCGTTGACAATTTTATATATTATAAAAGAATAGCCGCTCGTACCAAGCTTTTTCTTAAAAATAAAAAGAAAGCAGGCTGGCAAACCTTTTGCGAGAGTCTGTCGCCTAGAACACCTGCAACAGTTATTTGGAGGAACATACGTAAATTTCGTGGCTCTCTTTCTTGTAATGACATAGATTCCAATGACTCCTCAGTGTGGCTTGAAGAGTTCGCTGATAAGTTCTCCCCTCCCTTTGTCCCGTCTTTAGATTCTTTCCCTATGGCCACTGGTCCGCTCGTCTCGTCTCATGATAACAATATGGAAGCCATGTTCTCCCTGGAAGAGCTAAATGTAGCCCTCAGCGGTCTCTTAGACTCCTCTCCCGGATTAGATGGCATTCCTTATTCTTTCATACGCCAATCCGGTCCCATAACCAAACAGTACTTTTTAAACTTAGTAAATTTATTTTATGAATTCGGTTACATCCCTGACTCTTGGGAATCGCATCTCATAATTCCTATACTAAAACCAGGCAAACAAGCCTCTTGTGCCGACTCCTATCGACCAATCGCTCTTTCTTCGTGTCTGTCTAAGATAGCTGAACACATGGTTAAAAATAGACTTGAGTGGCTTGTAGAAAATAGGGGACTGTTATCCAGGTCTCAATTTGGATTTAGAAAGGGTATGAGTGTACTGGATTGTTTAGGCATTTTATCCACAGATATTCGATCGGCCTTTGAAAGAAAACAGTATTTGGTAGGCGTCTTTTTAGATATAGCGTCAGCCTACGATAACGTACTTCTTCCGTTACTCAGAAACAAATTGTTACAGCTGAGTATCCCAGTGAGGATGATACGATTTATCTGCAATCTTTTAATGTCAAGATCCATCCAAGTGCGCCATAACTCTCACATTTCTTCCACTAGGCTTACCTGGAAGGGGCTCCCTCAAGGATCGGTATTAAGTCCCCTCCTATATGCTATCTACACTTTCAACTTGGACACGACGGTCACATCATTCTGTGACATACTTCAATATGCAGACGACATAACCTTATTTGCTCAGTCCCATGACATGGATGAAATCACCTCGCGCCTTAATTCAGCTTTGTCGTATCTTCGTGATTGGCTGTCGGATCATGGTATGACTGTATCTGTACCAAAATGTTGTGCTGTAGTTTTCACTAAAAAGCGCCACATTCCCGCACCAACCTTAATACTGGGCGATGATCCAATTCCAGTCACTAATAAAGTTAAGTATCTAGGCGTTATATTGGATTCAAGGTTATCTGGTTCCCCACATGTTAACTACATCAGTCAAAAATGCGAAAAAGGGATTAATATATTACGATCTCTGGCAGGAGTGTGGTGGGGGGCCCACCCATACTGTCAGAAACTTATTTATAATGCTGTGGTGCGTAGTCACTTAGACTATGCTTCTTTCATACTCGATCCATGCAATAAGACGGCACTGAATAAACTAGACAAAGTGCAATCTCGTTGTCTACGCTTGATTACCGGAGCAATGAAATCTACCCCGGCTAACGCCCTGCAAGTTGAGTGTGTTGACCCTCCCCTAGCTCTCCGCAGACAGTATCTGTGTGATAAATATTTTTTTAAATCCATCTATAACTCTTCCCATATCCTTTGGCCCAAACTCCATAATCTCCTTCAAATCTCAACTAGTCAAAATCTCCGACCCTCTGCTAATTTTTCTTGTTTACTAAAAAGCTTCATAAGATTCACCCGTCTGCCTGATCCTACTGTTCAGTTTGAACTTTACCCTCTCTTCTCCGTTAACTTCCAGTCACTTACGTACAATCCACCCATACTTTTAAATTGTGGCATAACTAAAGATACAATTAACGCTAATGCTACATTTAATGAAATTGTAGCCAATAAATGGCCCAATTGGCACCTCTTTTTTACCGATGCCTCAAAAATGTCCGACACGTCATGTGTGGGAGTCGCTGTTTGGTACCCTCAATCCAGCATTATTCTTCAGTTTAAGTGCCCCCCTTTATCTACTGTTTACACTGGTGAAGCTACAGGCATTCTCGAAGCCCTCAATTTCATTAACTCTCACAACCTTGATAAAGCTGTTATATTTTCCGACTCATTAAGCTGCCTCCAAGCCCTTCTATCTAATCCTTTTCGATCTAAATCCTGTCACCCCTTGATTTTAAGTATACGTGTGGTGCTTCTAAATTGCCTCAATAAGGGTCTCCACATTCAAATCACTTACATACCCGGTCATACTGGTATAGGGGGTAATGAGATGGCTGACTCTTTGGCTAAGTCTGCTACGCAAGTGGGTTGCAATACTCACTTCAGTAATTATAGTCAAGACCTTGTTCCACTATCAAAATTGCGTTTGGATGGGAAGTGGTTGAATCTTTGGCAAGAGTCCAGCCGCACAAAGGGTAAATTCTATTGGGATATTCAGCCTACTATTCCACACAAACCGTGGTTTTTCCGTTTTCGCAAATTTGACAAACCAGTAACATCCACTATCTGTCGACTCCGCTTCGGCCATGCTTGTACTCCTGTCCACCTGGCGAAAATTAGAGTACGTGATCACTCTATTTGTGAGTGTGGTTTGGATGAAGGTACTACTGACCACTTATTCTTTGAATGTACCAAGCTTCATTCTTCATTACTGGATGTCCTCCCTCCTGAAATCCCTCGTCCCACAAATTTTAAATGTTTGTTGACATTAGTGCCTTCCAAATTTGTTGAAATTCTATCTAAATTTATTTCCTTTAACAAACTAAAGTATTAACCCCTTATCATATTTATAAACTATATTAGTGTATCCTGTAGTCTGTAATATATATAACCTGTATTGTCTTATGTGTTTGTTCTAGCCGCTCCAAGTTGATCAAAATTTCTGCATTTTCCCACTCAGTTCCAAATGTTAAATGTCACAACCGAACAAGTCTAACTGGCTGAAATTTGAGTCCTGTCTCTCCCATATATACTGGACATTGGCGAAGTCCCTTTTTATTGGGTGGAGCCATTAATAAAGAGAAGAAGAAGAAGAAGAAATGTTCTAACACAGTATACAATTTAATAATCATGTAGAAACTTTTACGTTTGCTGGTTTATATGTCAAACGATTTGGTCGTTACCATGGTTACAAATGTTTGATGTTATTTGGAGATTGTTTTGTTGTGATTTTTCATGTGTTATTTTAATTTTATTTTGACTTGAATAAATACAATAATGTTGAAGAAAAATCGCGGTTCAATTTCACTTGTTCGAAGGTAAACTGGATCTGGTTGAAATTACGAAAAAAAATTCGGAGTCCGAAGGAAAGTGCGAGAGATCTCATACTAGAAGAGCAATTAAAACAAGAAAAATAAAGACGAAGCAGCAAGATACATTTAAAGTAAATTAATAGTAAATTCTTGTTTGTAATAACCTAGTATCTAGTTGTTATAACCTATTTATTGAATGATGTTGATAGGTACAATCTAAGGGTACAATAAAAATGTTTTATAAAAACACAAGTTTTATTTATTTAGGTAACATGAAAAATTACATATTTCTATAACAATGTCACATTTAAATTAAATTAGGATCATCATCATCGTCAGCCCATATACTTTCTCACTGCTGGGACATGGGATTGGTAGTGCTAACTTAAACTTAAACACGGTAAGGGATCAGGTCATTATCCACCACGCTATCTTATGATATGTCGGTTTCCTCACAATGTTTTTCACCACTGAGCCATCACTGCACTGCACTAAAATAAGCAGTTGGTCTGTAGGTGAAACTGATAGATTCCTAAAACAGAATTTAAAATTAAGATAAGAACATTTCATAATCATGACGAGGCCTGAGCCTTACCTGAGTAGTGGTGAAGTTTACATTTTAAGTACCTATATTGGTATTCAATACTAGATTTGACATGACTCACAGGATTATTATGGTTTAATTGAAAATAATACAGTATGTAGGAAGGAACCTTTATGCACATAAATATAAATATTACCTCACGAGATAGTTTTACTTACAGATCCGACGGTTATTCGAGTTTATCTTCAATTAATTGCAATACTTCCAAAACCGATTGTTTTGATAAACGAAATCTTGTACTAAAATCAACATCATCATATTCTTCGAAACAATGACGACGTCTTTATAAATTCTGGGCCGTCGCGGTCGCACTATATAATCCAAATTATACAAATCATCCAACACATCTTCATTTTCAAAAATAAAATAGTATGCAGAGTCCATCTTGACAGCAAGAAAACTTCAAATCATTTTTTCTAATCGCTTGTTAAAAATTTAAAGAGCCTCTGTGCCACGGGTTAAATATAATGCCGTGTTAAGGAAACTAATCCTCGATTAGGTCATGGTGGGACACTCCCTTACATTGATGTCCCGTTAAAAGAGTTAACAGCGTGTTAAACTAACTAACAGAGCTTGATGAAACTGGGCCTAAAGGATTGAAGTTAATCGTCTAGACGTTTGTTAATAAAGCCATCACACAACCATTGCAATACGGCAAGAAAATTGCGTGACATCATCCCATTTTCCACGCGGTGGAACTTTGCTCAACTAGTGTTGCTCGGAATGGATATTCATATTTGCTAAACCAATTTGCGTGTTATATTCGCACTTTTAACTAACTGTTTACCTACATTAATATAAAACTAGTGGTAGATAGGTATTATTTAACTATTATAATTTTAAAAACTCTATTTAATATTTATATTCTTTTAAATTTGTCGTCGTCTGTCATTGGACGTTCACTGCTGGACATAGGGCTCCCCCAAAGACTTCTAGAACGGCCGATCACCAGCGGCCTGCATCCAGCGAGTCCCCGCCACGTTGATCAGGTCGTCTGTCCATCGAGTTTGAGAAAAAAATAATGTTTTGTAAATCATTGCTTAGCATCAAAGATGTATAATCGTGAAGAAGTTTTAATTGCAATTCTTTATTATATGCTTATCAAGAGATTGCTCCCTAACATACGGAGCGTCGTATAATATACACATTACATATTTTTAATCTAAATATATAAAGTCCTACATAATTTTCATTTACATCGTACCATCACTAAACTTCAGTCATATCATACAAGTTACTGGGCAGTCAAATAAAATTAACATGTCTTGCAATGTTTTACGGAGGCAATGCAATAAGCCCATGAGATTCCGTGATTAGCCTGTCATACAACTGTGGAGCATTGTAATGAAATTGTATGCAGACTAAGTCCAGTTTGAGTGGTGACGTAATTTAATTACATTTTTAATAAACAAATATGATTTATGCTGAAGTGGTGGGGTGCGTTTTGTTGGTATGATGTGTGTGATTGGAATCGTAGTTTTCTGGTTGTTTGTAATAACACTTGATATTGAGATTTACAATAATATAATGTAATGTGGCAACAATGACAGAATCTCATTACTTAAATGATGATGATAAGGATTCCAAAAGTTATTTATAATGTTAAATGTTAGGTAAGAATTTACTTTTTATATTATAATACCTACTTAAGTTATTATAATAGTATTAAAAAGCTATTATAGAAAAAAATTGCAATTATTTCAAGACAAATAAAAAGCATAATGTTTCATCAAGATTTCATGCATCCAAATATGCATACCGCATCACACATCCGCACTAATTAAATTCACACAAAAATGAACCTTAAAACGAACATAAAAGCTACTCTTTCGTAATCAACTCGCAGATTTGCAAACCTTATTACACGCGAACAAATTAAGTCGCTTAATACAACATGAAAACAAACGAACATTGCGAAGGAAGGCTCCGTAATTTGTATTTCACTCACATTGTAAAAAAGCATTCCCGAAAGGGGGAACAAAGGTTTTTTAATACGAATGCAATGAGGACAGTCCGAGAGCTAATTTACATAACTACCTTATTTAAGGACCCGCTCTCACTCAGAATATCTCGACGTATGCTTTTTGTTTTTACGAATTGATCCATAGCTAATCAGGGAACGCTGGATGCATTGTCAATATCAATCATTTGGTTCGATATTTATGTATTTGTGAGCTTTTTACTGCATTTATTTATAAATCTACATGTAATCACTTTTAGGTTATGAATCAAGAGTTGCTTTAAAACTGTAGAGCTGAATATTAACTAGGTATATAAAAGTTTCAGATACATGTATTTTATTAAATAATTCTATTCTAAAGGGCTTGAACATACCTTTCTTACATATTATTATTAACTATGGTTGAGTGAGTTTTATGCTAAGAAAATTAAATTGATATATTCTGTGGGTGGTCCATTTTTAAAACAGAGGAATAAGTATATATTTAAGTTACTGAAATTCTTAAGTTCCATATAAATATCTCACGCTTTATAGCTTTATTTCACACACTTACATAGTAAGTACAAAGTCCGTTAAAATAATATATAGCTTACAAGTAAACGAACCATAAAATTTATATCAGAATACTATCATTAATTACATCGCTCAATAATGTGAGATTTGTGTAACACAAAAGAGATAAAGCGAAGTAGCATAGAATGTCTTGCCCTGTTTATGTTCATACTTCCTCAATAATTCCATCAATCCTCTCGCACTAGTTTGTTAAAGCTTTTTAGTCAGGAGCGGTTTTGTTGCCGCGTTTCTTATGCTCCACAACTATTTTAGCTTATTGCATCAAATCAATGAATGTACCGATCTCTGTATTACATAATATTTTATTGATAAATAAGCTTAAGTTATTAGTTGTTTTTGTTAATCAAACCAGTTTTAAGAATTATTGTAGCATGCTTATAACATTATAATCATGACAGCTTAAGCATATTTGTGTTACAAATATCTTATAATCATAAAAAAAATCCGAATTAAATGTCCCTCTAAAAGTAATTAACAGAACGTGAGCTACAGCTGTTTCAGGCACTTGGAGTTACAATATTATATTTTATTTTAATTATTACTAAAATTAAACATTTAAACAAACATCTCCACAAACACCTTTTGACAATGTTCACCAAGAAAGCAAGATTTCGTATTACAATCGATAGAAAATCGCTCGCGCATACTTACCCTAAAGGAAGTTGTCCCATAAACAACAGAGAATCGATAGTTGCGTAAGAATATGCTTGATGAAACTAAGGACTTCACTATCTGTTTTTGTAGAAACATAGATTACACAGCTCATTATGGTAAATTCGTATTTGATGATGGCTTTATGTTCTGTAATTACGCGTTTACATTTGGTCAGCAATTATTTTGGCCATTGATTGGTTTCTTGCTGATGTTTTGTAATGAAATACCATCGCTATGTGCCAATATATTGATTGCGTCTTTACTGGTTAATGGTTTCAAAATTGTTGCTTTTATTTAGTCATGTTGTGTATGTTTTTTAATCACATATCAAAATAAAATAGTCTCTTTATAAACGCCTCGATAGGAAAGATACAGGCAATTAAGTAGGTAAGAGTAGCAAAATAGGAGAGAAATGTAAGTAAAGTGGAACTTTTCCGAAGATCAGAGATAATATTGTGACGTGTAATTAAAAGAATTTAAATAAAACTTCAGATACTGAAAAAACATCAGATACCTCTCCTTAAAACTTTACTGTACATCTCAATAAGCAGAAATATATTTAGTTTATTATTTACCGTACTATTTGTATAACACAGATCCATGTTACTACATTAAAAACTTAATCAATGAAAGTAATGACGCTTAAGTTTAGACTTTAGTAGAACATCACTTACTTATGCACATTGCGAATAAAGTAACCAAGACTGCATGAGCACGAAGACTGAAATCATCCCATGTTGTCACGATCATAAGCCACACATATAGTGTATCACTCCAACCTGTTCGCACGGCGTCATTTGTAGCAGATGAAATGTAAATGCGCATTCGTTACGTGGCGCCCGAGCCCGCTCTCTATTCATGAGATCCTGGTACAAGGTAGGGGTTGATACGGGTGTGAAAATTTTTATTTTTATTAAAACTTTAATTTATATTATCAAAACTAATATTGTTCTCAGATGAAAATAGAACATACAAGAATGTAGCACATGGCAAGTTGGTAAGACTTATTACTTATTTACATTTAATATTCCTCAAATTTTTAAATGCCTAGTTTCAAAGCAAGCAACTACTACTGCAGCAGTATTGTTGTTGCAAAAATATAAACATAATTTCCATTACTTAATTATAAGTTAAGTATTATTATGCTTTGTTTTAATAAAAACTTAATAAAATTTTACACGTTTAGTAAATTTATATCTGTGTAGAAATATGCACCGTCTTTCCACTTAGACCACACATTTAGCAAAGGAACATGCGCATATTATCTTCAAATGTGTCAACGGTTCGCTGTCTATGCTTTTACTCTAGCAGGCTACTTTTTTCATTTATTTTATACATTTTTACAATATCGTATAACCGCCCTTTTAAATTTACATACAAGTCTTCGCCTATTATTCTATCCGTACTTTTCGCTTTCTCTATTAGGTAAATATCTATACATATAATAAATCTGTAGAAGGGTCAATTCTGTACATTGAAAATATTGAAAAAATAAATAGCAGGGGGTGTTACTGGATCGATACCAAACCCAAATATGTGATTAAAAAAATTTTTGTCTGTCTGTCTGTCTGTCTGTCTGTCTGTATGTTCAGACATCACGTAAAAACTAACGGTTCGATTTCGATGAAACTTGGTATAATTATACCTTATTATCCTGGGCGTAAAATAGGATACTTTTTATCCTGGAAAAATATGTAAAAAAAAATTAATCTTAATTTTTCAGTTTTATCCATAGACGTTAGACGAACCGCGAACACACGTTGCGTTTTATTATAGGCCTAGCCGTATTTAGGTCCAATAGATATTTATAAGATGTCATTGTCAGAGTTACTCAAAATGGAGAAATAAACCATCCACGCGAAGATCGACATCCGCGCGGACGGAGTCGCGGGCGGAAGCTAGTTTTAAAATAAATTCAATGCTATGTAGAGTTTTAATCATACATTTCGTAGATATCTTTGAAATAAACGTAATTACAGGTTTCATTAAATTTAATAATTTCAACCCTACACTTTTAAAAATTTTAATACGGCATCTCTCAAGCAAACAACTTTAACTTTAATAATAGGTATACTTTCTTCTATGTTTAACTTTTATTTTATGTTGAGAACTTTGTTAAAATAAAAGAACATTAATGACGTCAAAGCAACTTTCTCACAAAAGCATTTCAATTTTTCACCTTTTCCACCTAGCTACTTTATCAGTACATTCCCAGTGCAATTGAAAGCCAGATTTCCATGAATCTAATAACAATAAAGTCCGGTATCCACCATATCGACATTGTCAGAGGCCGAATAACGGTCGCCATTCCAGGGACAATACATAAAGCCTAATCAAACTACACGAGACATATTTGCGATGAAACAAATACGCCTGCAAATCTCTGTTAAAATTTATGCGTTCCATACACAGCGATGCATCTCCTCTCCGTGTCACCCGGCCGGCTCCAATTAAGTTCAACTCACGACCTCGTGGTGCGGCCAGGAAATGAGCGATGGTTTTGAGACTGTACAGCAAAGCGTTCTTTTTGCTGGGTTTTGGGTACTGCAGCAGTATTGTTTTTGCGCACCGCAGTTTGTGCACGAGTTTTTCTGTAAAACAAAGAAAAAAAAGTATTTAAACGGTTATTATACAAGTTTAGAAATGCACGTATGTAACGATATTAGAAATAAGTATTTCATATTATACTAGATTATTGTCGGAGTGAAGATTTGCCTAACAGATAAATCTAGATGGTAAGTTGATTAATTGGCTCAAAGACATTCGACTTATCCTCACATTTCCTTCCTTCCAACTTATATTTTAACACTATCTACGCTCCGTGGGTTCACCCGTGTGGCTCTGCTCCTGTTGATCTTAGCGTGATGATATTATATAGCCTATAGCCTTCCTCGATGAATGGGCTATCTAACACCGAAAGAATTTCCACAATATTTGTATAGATGAAATTCCTGAACAGATATGCCATAATCCCGCGTGTTTCATAGCCAAGGTCAGCCAGCAAGGAGATCGTGATGGAGAAAGCGGAAAGCGGGTCGCGGCTAGATCACTGCCATTAGATTGTCATGCATGTTGGATGTAATTAATTGTGTCAGACCGTTTTGCTGCACCACTGCACTATTTATCTGTCTTAATATTCATATTATGTATGATGCAATGTTGATTTCAAGTACCGTAACGTTTTTGAATGTGTCTTTGGTTCAGTGTAATGAGAATAAATAATAATTATTAGGTGCAGTGTCTTCATACGTATAGGTAATTGTATCAAAATATGTGATACATTTTTCTGCTGTGTTCGTATGCACCACTCTTTACTTAATAAATATTTCTTCAGTATTCTTATTATAATATCTGAAGATTTTATATGCTTCATAATAAAAGGTTCAATTTATTACCAGAAAATTCAAATCTAATTAAATGCTAATTATAAATACTTTTATTTTTGTACGCTATTTTTCCATACCACAAGGAAGAAAAGTTTTGAACGAAGTTGAAGAAAGTTATTTTTCCTGGTATTATTATGAGACCAACGCTATTTGTTACGGAAAAAACTTGTAATAAAACGTCTATTGAAAATACATCATATGTGGTCTATTCAATGTTTTATTTAACACCATTACGTTCTTTGAATGAAGTGTTGAATGAAAATTCGTTTAAAGAACGTTTAAAAATTGGCAAAATATGAGTATTATAGAATATGTACTAGCTTTCCATAAAACCTATTTAATTATATACTAAAACCTTCCTCTTGAAGCACTCTGCACTATCTATTAAAAATCCGCATCCACATCCGTTGCGTAGTTTGAAAGATTTAAGCATACAAAGGGACATAGGGACAGAGAAAGCGACTTTGTTCTATACTATGTAGTGATAATCAAAAATAAACGTAATACTTAAAGCTTTTATACTCAATGTAAATTTTCCGATATAACTCAATGGTGGCCTGAAGATACCTCACTTTATTATTACAGAGCCTTACAAATCGTATTGAAACGGTTACATATTACGCGCTGACAGGCTGCTATTACGCAATTTGCGTAATTATGGCCTTGGTAATAAGAGCGATATGCTTCACGGTGGGAATGTTAATTTATAAGGTGAAAAATTGTTACATTTCACCGGTATGGTGATAATTATTGTTGTCACAAAGTTGCATGCGCTGTGTCAATCTACGAAACGCAAGCAATGTGTAGATTGTAGATTTTTACAATATTTTTGAAGAAGTTGAAAATGTTAAAAAAAAAACTGAAGCAATTTAAAAAAATATTATTTTTTCACATTTTGAAAAATTGCATTATCCATCATATTTTTCATATAATTCAGATTTACATTTCAACTCCATCTAAACCAAAAAAATCTAACAATAAAACTAAAATCAAGCCTAGAGGTTCTACAAAAAACATACACACCTATACTCAAAAAAAGAGTTTGTATGCTGAGCATGCGGGTCAAAAGTGAAACTTTCTTTGCAAGATTCAAAGATACCAAAATCTTCGCCTTACAAATACAATATTGACGTTACAATATTGCCATGATGCGAAAATTAAAATTTTACTCTCAACGCGACTATAGAAGTTTCAAAAACCTAATCCGTCCCTTGACAGTCGGTTAAACAAACAAGTTATGACTAGTGCCTTGTTACCCGTGCCTTGTGGTCACATCTCAGCGACCACAGAACCGCTGGGTTCTTGTTAGCGACAGTTTAACTTTTTTTATTTATCACCAGCTCTTACCGCAAGCTTCTAGCTACCGTTGTTACGCAGATTGGATAGTTATGTTACAGTCTTGATGTGCTAATTTGATTGTAGCGGGAGTATCTATACTAATAATATTATAAAGAGGAAAGGTTTGTAATTATGTATGTATGTATGGTTTTCACGCATAAACTACTGGACCGATTTCAAAAATTCTTTCACCATTAGAAAGCTGCATCTTCACTGACAAACATAGGCTATATTGCATTTTCAAAAAAATTAGAGATCCTTACCAAAAATGCAATAATGTAACCCAAGGTGTTACAAAAACCTTAGTAAAAATTCTGCCATCGCGTGCGCTGCGGAATCTATTCCTTGAAGTACGAGGATGGTTCTTATGAAAAAATAAACATGTAAATACTACGGGCGAAGCCGGGACGGACCGCTAGTGAAATATATTTTAAATAAGCAATTTAAACACCTATTTACCTTGCAATTTAAACGTGTCTTTGTCTTTTATGAGTTAATACTTATAAAAACCTAAATATGTAATTCCTCAATTACTTATTTGTAACGTATCCATACAGAACCTATTTTATCACGAAAATCATCTGAAATGATCGTCTTTACAGGCTTCAAATACAGTTATCATCTCAAGTTTCCACGAAAGAATATCAGCACAGTCATAAGATGATATAAGAATTGCCTATATTATACCACGACATGTTCACAATATTCATAAACCGTATCAGCGACAACTCAATCGCTATTGAAATATTGCCTCTGAAATTGTCTCGACAACTGTTATTTATGGCGCCAAAACTTTGAAACGAATTAAAATATTATACGTGTCGTTGTTATTAATGTGATTTTTGATTTGGAAAATAAATTAATATTAATGTTAGATACTTGAAAAATTACTTGATTTCATTATAAAATATTTTTGAACTGTTACAAATCTTAGAAAATTAAAAAAAAAATCTATTTCCAGATAATATTCTTAATAATCTTATAAACACCACTTTCAATGAAAAACTATACGTTTGTTTAGTAAATTTACTTTAAAATAAAATATAGAGCAAATTCTATATTCTTTCTTTCTTTCAAGCCTTAATTCAGCCATAGTCGTGCCTAGTCATGCCTCCTCATGTTTTTTCCATTCTTTTCGGTCTTTGGCCAGACGCATCCAAGATTTACCCGCTGTTTTAGAAATATCGTCTGACCACCGTGCTTTCGGTTTGCCTGGCTTACGTCTACCACTCCATGGTCTCCATTCCGCCACTTTCAACGCCCATCGTCCGTCGCTCCTTCGGCACATGTGGCCTGCCCATCTCCACTTGAGTTGGCATACTTTGAGAACAATATCAGTAACCTTTGTACGTTTTCTGATAGTTCTATTTGGTATGTGGTCTAAAAGGGAGATTCCGAGCATGGCACGTTCCATTGAACGTTGAGCTACTTGCAGTTTGTGAGTAACTTTTTTAGTCAATGTCCACGTTTCTGCACCGTATGTGATCGAAGGTGTGAAATTCTATATTAACATGTCGTAAATTTATACAGAATATCAGTACTATAGGCCGACATTTTCCATATTCTATAATCGCACAAATAATATATGGCTTCATCTTCATATCACTCGAGCATGAATAGAATCGTTTAATAAATCAATCAAGGAACGTCGATTATTCCCAATTGTTCTCTCCATTTACAAAGGCTTCTATTGTCTTACACGAAAGGCGAAGAACTTTTACATTAAAACTATAAAGTGCAGCTAAGAGCTAAAATATAGGTCATTAGATTTAAAGTTCCTCTGTCTCTTGTTTAAATATCCTATTGTGTGCTTCAGATAGTTGTATAGTTTGGATATTACAAGTGTTATTGGATAAAGCTAAGGTATAATTTCCATTTTCTTATTACAGCATGTGAATTGTATTATCATAGGTTACTAAATACATAGTTATATATAAGTAACCAAGATATTAGCCACTATTAAAGTCAGAATAATAATTAAGGCTGTATACAAAGTATTTTATATAACATTACAAGCTCCCTCTTGGATACCCATTATACGTTTACTGTTTTTGTAAGTTTTTCAATTATCACATAAAACAAGTGGAAACAAATCAAACTTGTTATAACGTTCGTTAGACCGGGAGATACTGACACAAAATTTCGAGTCATTTGTAACAGGATGGCGGTTCTACAGGGTTCTTAGTACGCAATGACAAAAAGAAAAATGATGGTGTGAACGCTGGTACCGGCGGCTTAGTCACGTGGGCGTTAGTCGAACTCGTCGGAAAATAGCCAAAGTCAAACGATTTGTAACAGTATGGCACTTATTTTTCCTGTAAGTTTGAGGATCAACGAATATAAATACAAAATTTCAAAGATCTAGGTGTTGGAAATTTTCACTTATATAAATTAATAATAAATTTATTTTTCAAGTATGACAGCACTTTTTCCCCCTACTAGAAGTATGGCAAATATAATAATGGTCATATTTTATCAAATACTCTCCAAAAAGCCAAATGCAATACTGGTACAAAAAGATAGGCGAAATAAAAAAATTTTGCAGATTTTCGGCGGTATGGCGACCATTTGGAATCGTCCGAAAAGTATGGCATGGCGATTTTCGTAAATGGCTGCACGACGATGGTTACCTGTGCAAAAGTTAGCTTGGTACAAATGGTTGAATAATTGTTTTTTTTAAATCAACACATTCGCGTCTGTATGGCGGGCTGTAAGTCATACCGGAAAAGTATGGCATGACACTACCACCTACTTCTTTTTTATGGGCTATCGGTAAATTCTAAAATTTTTGTGTTACAAATCGTTTGACTTTCGCTATTTTTCCGACGAGTTCGACTAACGCCCACGCGACTAACCCACCGGTACCAGCGTTCACACCATCATTTTTCTTTTTGTCATTGCGTACTAAGACCCCTGTAGAACCGCCATCCTGTTACAAATGACTCGAAATTTTGTGTCAGTATCTCCCGGTCTACGTATAACGTTCCTGACTTATAAATGTTGGCTAACCCGACTTTTTATCCAGCTATTACGATTTTGTATTATAAATTCAACAGTTAACTTTTTTGTCAAGTTTATAAATAAAAAGAACAGACTTGTGAACAAAACGATATACGTACTTATATCACATAGCATCCTTTAAAAAGCCTTCTTTTATCCGCATATAATAACTCAATTGGAACAAAGAAACACGATACGCCCTGTGAACGTCTACATTGATGATTTTTTCCTTGCAATGTAAATAGCTTGCCAGTGCTGGTCAGCTGTACGCAATTTGCGTCAAGCCTCGCCCAGCTTGCAATTACTGTGTCTTGGGAGAAAATTGATTTTTCAACGTTCGCTTTAAGTGCGTGTTTCTGCTATCATGCGGTGGGTAAACGTGTTTACAATGGAAGACTTGATATGTTTAGTGTGAAGTTATTTTGAATGGGATAGTTGTTTTTCATTATTATAGATTAGAGGAGGAAGCGCATATACTGTACTGACCTTTACGAATCACGTGTTATGATCGAAGTGGGTTTAATCCACAATAAGTAATGCTACTAATTATTTTTAAATAGTGTACCTCGCAAGTATAATAATAGGTATAATACTAGTAATTTACTCCCATACAAAGTATTTCATTTATGTAAATAAATTAATTCAATAATCGTAAAAAACCGCTACATTTTATACCTAAAGACATATAAAATAAACTTTTAGTTAACAGCGCTATAAATTCCAGAGTTTTCTATCAGATAAATGATTATATATATTTCACACCTCCATTTATTGGATATATTGAATATCCAAGACATCTGTTTGGCAGGCAGATGCTATGTTTGAATTAAATTAACAAGGGTATGCTAGGCTGAGCCCAAATCATGTATTGACCCTAACGGTAATTCTATTCAGGATAGGTCATTTATATAATATACTAGCGGTCCGCCCCGGCTTCGCCCGTGGTACCTACATGTTTAAACTATCCTATCTCTCAAGTTGGATCGAACTGCACATGGTGTGCGAATTTTATTATAATCGGTTAAGTGGTTTAGGAGTCCATTGAGGACAAACATTGTGACACGAGATTTATATATATTAAGATTGTAAATGCCGTTATGTACATAGTTATTGTCTTTAAGGAGTCTATTTTCGCGTAAAGCTGTATAAGATAATATGTTATATGCCTGTTCTTCACCTTCAGCGGCATTATTGTTGTAAAACGAAGAGGAAAGCAGCTTTTATCGTTATCAGTAATTCATAATTAAGGTTTCTTACGTGCGAATATTACATCATGTTATAACGTTGAACTTGCTTTCTGTAACTTAGAGAAATAATTAATTGTCTTTAATATAGATTTTTACATCTTAAAAACCAATCCTTACTTTGCATTTCTCCTTCGGCTTCATGTTTAACTTCGTCTAATCATGTAAGGGATAAAGGTTGATTCAGTCTTTAAATTACAATCAATAGATCTTTATCTGTTTGTGTGTACCAAAATTAGATACAAACAAAAACTACCAAGGCAACATAAACATTGTATGAAAAAAGATAGGGTAGTCGATAGTGAATTTATTGAATTATCGTATCGCATGTTGTAAGCCAATAAACTTGTACAAGGTTAACGTAACTGATCCATAAACTATCGATTTAACTACCGTTTAGCAGCATATGTGCGTTTGGTGTCAAATTTATTTATCTGTTGCGTGTGCATTGAGAGGAAGCTAGTATTAATTACACATGTGCATCGAGGTTAATGAAAAAAGGTCAATGACATGACGATAAGATATCGAGGTAGAATCTAGAGGGCCATCGTGTATTTAGATTACAAATGACCAGGCGATTAAGTTTTCCTCGATAGATTTTCGACATGACGTAGGTTTTCAGAGCTAATAACGAAAATTAAAATAAATATGCACTCTAAAACGCAGTTTTAATTAGTACGATATATTTATCGGAAGATTATGAAGAAAACAGTTTCGGAATCGTAGCTATAGTCTTAAAATCAACTATTACACGTAAAAGCATAGAAAGCTTAACGTATTTAAGAAACTTGATAAAAAGAAGACACCTCTCTCCTCTAACTTCTTAGCTACTAAGGGAATAGGAAACGAAATCATCATGAACTGTCCATCACGCAAAAGTACTTCCCTCTTCTCAAATGGCTAATAGAATTTAATGACATTGCATGAAATTACACCTGTAATAAATATTACATGAAACAGGCCACAAATTATCGACTTATCTCATCAACCATTCGATTCAAAAGATTTATTTCAGCCGCTCATTTGCACGATCACGTCAATTCCAATTTTACAGATCCTTCGAAACTTTTATGTAAATTCTTCTTCAATTTATTACAATTTAATGTACGAATGCGGGAAGAAACATGACGTTATATGGCAAAGTAGCAATTAGGCAAGCACTATCAAAGATTACTTAATTAGCGGCATTGCTTTAACTACGATTACGATAAATCAAGAATGAATGTTAGAGAAGTTTGATTAACGTAATACGTATATTATTCGTATTTTTACCGTTAAACCATTGCACATAATTCGTAGCTCAAATTTTCCAATCTATTACAGCATAGAAAATTATTACCTCGAGATTAAAAAGATTCAAAACCAATCGTAACATCGAGGCCATGATAAGCATTTTTTATTGTATCCAATACCGTAATTTAATAACTCCAAAGTAACTGATTATATAGCAAGATAAATCATTAAAATTCTCCAAGTCATTGGTGTCAATATTGTAAGCTCACCCGTTATTTGTCTAATGATAAAAGCGAACAAAAACCTCATTGACTTAAGCAATTTTGCCAGTAGCTCTGGTAGTTGAGCTTCATGTAAAAGTTCAAAAATTTGTTTATTTTTGAGTCTTAATGTTGTTTATTATAGCATTTTGGAGAAATTCAACGCAAGTGTCAATTTTCACGTTTATAGCATACTCATTCGAATATATCGGATGAATGGAGTAGAATTAAGCGTAATAAATTTAATGCTTATAATGATGCACTTATAATAAAGATTAGATAGTAGCGTAATTCCGTGAAACTAGTCGGTCGGGTTTTGCCTAATTCAATTATTATTTTCTACACTAGCATACTTTTGTCTAAATTATAACAAAGTGTTGGAATTATTGATATCAATACTAATACATATTATAAACCTGAAGAGTTTGTTTATTTGTTTGTTTGAACGCGCTAATTTCGTGAACTACTGGTCCCCGATTCTTTTCATTCTATATAATATCATCACTCAGCTAGTATTACAATAAAATTAATAAGCGAAAGATACACACTATACTCTACATCTTTCATGAAATATAGTATACTTCAGGGAATATCCTTATAGGGAGTGGACAATACGTCTCTCCTTACTTATAACATACCTGGAAGAGATCGCTACTTAGCGATAAGGCCACCGTTTGTACACATTATTTCCTATTAGCTGTACTTTGTGTGTCTCTCTCTATCTCTTTTGTGTGTGCAATAAATAATTAAATAAATAAAATAAATAAATAAATAATATTATGCCTAATAAAGATGATACTCTCATCAACATGATATCGATCTCTGTAATCAAGCTTCATCGAATGATAATACCTTGAAAATACCCATAATACATTCAAGTAAACAGTGCTATCTTGCTTTTCGTAATCGTCGGTTTCCAGAGCGAGTGCAAAACAAACATCGTAATGGTCCACCGATGTGCTTATTATCTGAACAGGTTCAGCCCTGCTTCGGTGCCTTTACCTCTCTTTACTCTAGCAATGTTATTACGGGGAAAATCATTTTGCTCTTGCCCGATTTAAAGGACATGTTTCACTTAGGGATGCATAATTATGTCCATTTGCATGCCTTTTATATTTAGATTTAAAGTGCAACACAAAGGAATATTTTGAGGTCAACTCATGGTCAACTATGTTTGCAGAATTACGGTCTCATTATTTTGGTACGTAAAATGTATTCAGAGAATTTGGTACTAAATATAATCACGTTCATATCCAAAATATTTTAAGTCTTTTAAAATCCTTAACCTCATTCTAGTAAAATGAATAACCGAATATTTAAACTGGAAGCTTATTTGTTTCAACCATAGCATATATTTTATTAGCTAGCCAATCTTCGTACTCAGTACAAAATAAATTATATTTCACGTCTAGCTGTCGGTTGCTTCAATTGAAATTGAGTGCAGTTGATATATCGTTCACGATACCAATATTCATAAATAAAATCCAGGGTATTGAGCTATGTAGAATTGTCGATTGCTAATTAAATGCTAAGTTGGTAATAATTATAATATATTGCTATTATTATACAGTTTTCATGTCTTATTATAAAAGAGTTTTCATATAAAGTTAGAAAATACTCTTTAACACATCAATTATTTTCATTTTGGTGAGAAAATATTTTTGTTTGTCCCTCACAAACAACAGCTGATTTCTAGCATCGAGCATATACAAAGTGCCACAGAGTTTTTATCCGAATAAACTTGGTATCTGGATCTGGAGAAACCTCTAGCATCAAGTATAGGTAGTAGTCATTCTAATCAATTAATAATATGGAATATGTACAATCTATTCAATAGTATCAATGCCTAGCAAATTGAATACAAAATCGGTCAAAACTACCTCACAATGTACATAGACCAAATACATACATGATTCAATGAATACTTAAAGACTATAATCTGCAAAGGACCACGAAATCTATGCCGATATTTGAAAGCACTATTGAACCAAGAAGCGTCTTAATAACAAGATAGATAGTATCGCAGTATTATCACATAAATCAACGTTACCAGTGATTAATACCATCTAAGACGATAGTGCGTTATAACGGTTGACTATAATTAAATCGGGCTTCCGAGACTGTATATATGACCGGTAATAGGTATAGGAAAATTGAGACCTACGCTTGGATAGAACAATCTAGACTCCTGATACAACATAACTGTGCTGTATCGGTTTGGTTTAAAGCTAATGTTTTAACATTAACATTGTAATATTATTAAGTATCTATAATGTGTAATTTTACTGTACCTACTTTATATTTTTAAGAAGTTTTTTTTTGTAATTTATGCTGATATTCAAGTACTTAAATGTAATAAAATATAAATTGATTTAATTCGATCATAAAATGCATATTATTACCAATTCTTTCCTGATGATTCACAAATTTATCCACCGCAATTACACACATAATATTTGCCTCTATATAAAACGAATTACTAACCCTTAAGATAATAATGTGTAATTACGGTCAATTTGAATCCGTTTCGATGAGGAAATGAATTGCAGCGAAAATTGCAACTCAGAATGCAGTATTAATTTAGTTATAAGCTTTAATTATGCAAAAACGTTATATGAAGGTTCAACGGACAGATGATTTAGAATAAAAAGGTACAAGGGTTCTTAGAAACATACATGACAATTATGATAATAGTAATTGGAATAATAAATGCTATTAAGAACGACAAATTGTTTAACAATGACAATTGAAATTGTGCATAACATTAAGGACTGATTGATTTTATCAGGCTTATCACTGATTACAATTAAAGGCTCAAATTTGACAAAACTTTTTTTTCTTGAATCACATATGACCACAGAAGGATACATTAATAAAATAATGAAAGCGTCCTTGTCCGTTTTATTTCCTATCCTTATAACTTCCATCTCAGGCTATGTTCAAATCACATAATTATAAATTTTGATTACACCAAATCCTAAACCCTTTAAATTAATTGTCAATCCACCGTTAATGGTCACATGTTTTCACAAATTGTTTATAAGACGTATCAATCAGTGCTATCTGTAAATCTACACCCGCAAAATAAACAAGCGATATATGGAAATTCAAAGTGTTTAAAGGGATATCTGAAATAACAAATGAGTGTTTCGAATAAAGCACGCGCCCTTACTACGACGGTGGTCCGATTCGAGGCACGTTTGTTGAATTTCACGAAGTTAATTTTAAAATTAGCATCGGTAAAACTGCAGTAAATCTTGCACTTTTGTTGGACAAAAGATTCAAGTCTGTGAAGATTGTGATACGATAGCGGAGTTAGCACGTTTTGTTGTTAATTGAATTGGGTTATGGAGATAACGAAGTTTTATATTATTTTATAACAAAATTAAGTAAGTTTGTTTTAGGTGATCCCTGTCAAAAGTCCATGCCTTTAATCTATCATACCGCACAAAACTTTTTAAACTGGAAATAGTAAACATACTTAAACAAACTTTCGCTTTTACTCGTACTTTGACTATTAGATTAGACTGCTGTTTCACTCACTTTATAGGTAAATACATAGTGGCTTTGACTGTCCTATTTTCTGAATTTTAGAGAAAGAAAATTGGATATATTATTTCATAATCACTAATTTACATCTATGTTAATTAACAGAGGAAAGAAAAGGCTATAGGATTAATTAATTTAAATTTGTAAGTCAGTTTCATAGCTAGTTCAAAAAAGCTTCACATTTTAGACCGGAATGGATATATTTAAAATAACTTCGCTATTCTCTTTGAACTATAGATTTCATAACATGTATTTTATAAAGACCACACATTGGTGCAATATCTAGTTTGTTAGGAAGGGTTTTGCATATTTTCCGCATTAGGTGAAATGCTTTGTCAATATTGCTTTTACGGTCCATTTATTCCACGAGTATTTCTATAAATGACTAAATGTTCTAGACTTTCTAAAGAACATGATGTTAATAAACATAACGGTAGTAATTGTGGAATAATATTAAAATTTGTTTTACGTTAGATTATTGATATAAATAGAAACTTACCTGAGCTTTTGCAAATAAAAGAGCTCTACATTACATGTTTGTAAACACTCTACTACCTTCACCATTTTATTTTATTTTCTTACATTACATATAATTAGTTATACAATATATGAATTTAAACATAGCAACAGAAAGTTTTCCCTATTGCATTACATAGCATACACACTCGCTTTTTCGTACAAATCAATACATAAATAATAAAAATTTCATAGCATGCTTTCTGATATAAATGTTCATTTCATTACAATATTCATAATAAACTACTCGACAATAACAAAACATCGAAAAACATGTAAACAGCACAGCTCCATGCAAACATACAATAGGTTACTGTAACAAGCAGTAACCAAGCATCCTCCAAAACATATCAAAAGCTTGACATATTAAAATCTGTCCAGGTTTTAATCATAACCATAGTATATATGTCACAGCTAGATGAGATGTCCGCAACAAAGGTTTTTTTAATATCAGCATACACCCCGCGGCTGGGACGGCTATTTACATAAAAACCACGTACTTAAGAACAATCCGATGTACCATAGTATAAATATAAAAGTATGGGTGTACTGTAGTGTGAGAGACACGAATATTGTTACTGTAACAGGCTTCGTTATTTTGTTCCCGTGAATTGCTTAGTTTTGTTGAAAGAATTTATACGCGCGTATTTACATTGTGATCTGTAAGGTCGTGGACGTGTAGGGTTTATAAACTAGGTAAGATGAAGAGTCAAATGAAATATTTATGCTTCTTTTGTAAGCAAATTAGGAAGCTGCTAGACGTAGACGCGTTCATGATAATGATGAACAAACTTCACGCAGTGACTTATTATAGTTGACTACGCTTTTAGCTTGCTTTAAGAAGAAAAGTTTATTTCTAAGTATAAACGCAGATACACAGATCTAAGATAAACACAGATTTGGAAAATCCAAAAGTGCACGCCTCATAATTTTTTTTTAATAAATATTTATTAATTATTATTTTTGTTTATTTAATAACAATTAAACCACATCGAATCAGACCCTGAAAAATGAAAGGGTTCTATTCCTGAGCATACTCAAGCGTAAGAGAAAAATAAAGACTCGATTAGTAAAGTATTTCGGTCGCTATCGTGTTAACAAGAAAAAGGATCCGCACATACAGACACACGGACATCCAAGACAGAACTTTTTTAAACTGTTTTTTAACTAGTTTAAATAACAAAAATGGCATCAAAAATATCATGAACGTTAAAAATAGTGTTTTTTCTTAATATGTGTGTGTATGTATTATCTTACAAGTGCAATGTATGATACATAAAGACAAATCAGATGTTTTGCGCGAAGTGACAGTAGTACCCACCTCAACGCTTCGCTTATGAGGCGTGCAATAATAATACTTGCAATTAAAGAAGGGTTGACATACATGTAACAGGTAAATCTATAGGTAGGTAACTCGGTAAATAAATCATAAATTAGCTTCAATCTATACTTTGAGAAATTATTTTTGATTGTTTGTTTCGATTTAAATAAAAAACTGCTAGACCGATTTTCAAAATTATCCATCCAAAGGCTAGTTAGTGTGCAGGTGTAGTGCCAACTATCAATGATTACACTTTTAATTAATTGTGAGATAAATGCCATTAACTAATCTCTTTGCCGGCTAATAGAGAATATGTACTAGTACCTAGAATCGGGTCCCTCATTTGTAACTATCACGGTGGAATCGATTAAAACCCTCATGTTCTAAGCATCGTACCAAGGGTGACTTAAATCGAGAAGTTTGCAAAAAAAGGAACCAGTATAAAACCTTAAAACGGAAGTATATATCTTTTACATAATATATGTTTACATGGTATTGTAAGTGCTTATAAGTTATAACATACTCTTGCTTTCACTTTTTATTAACATGTCTAGATTATTGTTTTTACATACTATTTAACTATACTTCTCCTACCTCCGTTAAGTCAACGATATCAGATAATATAAGCACACGTGGTTTTAATACAACAATTATACATACCTATAGCTTACTATATAGATATATCCACGTGCCATAAACAGTGTCTCCAACGGCAGACAGCTGACGGTCCGAATGCAATGTCGTTAATTCATTACCGGTTACCTATACTTGATTACCGTCCCCCCCTAGCTTGACATTTGCAAATTACTTCCCTATACAGCGAGGGAATGCTAACCGTTTTTATTTATATGGGATAATTCCCATATAAATAAAACGCTCCAAATCCTCCAATTAAAACTAATGTTTTAATTGGAGGATTTGGAGCGTTTTATTGACTGAATATTTAGATGAAATTTCAGTTCATAAAAATGTTCAAAATGAAATCGAAAATGTAGAGATGTTTTGTTCTATGCGAAGTCTGTTCTATCTTATTATCATCTGTCTGTTTGGTATTATCTTATTGTGTTTTCTCACCTTCTATTAATTCTATTAATATAAAATTTTTACTAGGAACTTTGTCATATTTATCATATAACGATTAAGAAGAGAGAAGAGGAAAGAGCGTTTGTTGCTCTTTCCTGAGCTAGTTAGCATCTGTTGCAGAAAATCTAATGTATTAAGGCCAAAACATCAGTTTTTTTTAATATTGAACAAACACCCGATCTAAAACCAATATAAATGGTAAAACTTAAAACCAAGAATATTTACTATAAGTCGGAATAAATAATCATATTGACGCTTACAACCAAGGCCCGCCCGCTGATTTTTGCCTCTAATCCGTTTAGCACTAACATCGTAGGTGGCATTTAATTAGCTACTGCTGAATTAAATATCGTGTTTTTTATCGTCACATCCAATAGATTTTTCATGCGTTATAAATTAAAGATTATGTGTCTTTTTAAGAACCTGAATCGACTTAATTCTTAAGGTGAAACTGGTACGCGACGAGATAATTAAAGACTATGTTTACTTAGAGATTGACACGCGCAAGCAAACGAAACGCTTTTTCTGTTGAATGTAAATATATGAATGGTAATGGTTTAAATAGTAATGGTAAGTTTAGAAGTCATTCATAATATTGTTTAATAACCTATACTTACCATAAAAAATCGAAAGACTTGATCATATTTTATATCAGCAATCACTTGGCTGCTATCTAACTACCATAATAGTATCTGAAGTTATCGTTTAATATTTGTTGATAGATATTATAACCACTAAGTATCTGTTTGTGAACTACTTTTGATTCGGTATATTAATAATCCTGTTGATCACTATCTTATTGTATTATTAATTTCCAATCGAGGACTATAACTTTTAGTTTTAATTTACCAATTTATCTTTCGCGGAACCCACAGGACGAATAAGATCTATCATACACAAATGAAACTAAAGGATTAAAATACTGATAAATCACCTAATTATGAATGTAACAAGCGAATAAATCTCCACAAAACTCGTTTCTATCAACTAAATTATTTAAATTTAATTTAACATAGTGCCGGTTAATTAGGCTTAATCTGTTATCTGACGTGTCTTGAAGTACCCTTAATTTTGGATTCGGTAAATATTTTCGTTGAGATAAGCGAAGGCTCTGTTATTTAACTAATGTGACATGTGAGCTTATTAAGTTTATTCTGAAGTATTTAAATAAATGATCGAGCTAAATATGTGGACGTAAATGTGGACGGCTACTGGTTTAATGATAATATTATTTGTTACTCTGGAGATTGTTTGTTGCTTGCATTTTGATTATTTAGTGGAGATTGTCAGTTTAAAATTAATTTTGTATAATAATGAAATATTCCATTCATTCCATGAATGTAATATAGGCTATTTACAAAATTTCACTCGATGTAAGTTCCGACAAAAAATTAAACGTGGAAACCTATCTATCTATTCTGCATCTATCGACTTCGAGATAAAACTCTCATAAATTAGTAAAATAGCCTTGAAGATAGAGAAAACGTTTACTTAGCAGGTTCCTATAAAAACATACTAATATGCTTAGTATAAATTAATCAATTAATCTCTCGTATAGTGGACATCTACTAGAAGAATAGAAAAAGAAGGTAGGAACATACATACATACAACATTAAATCTATTTGAATACATATCTACATAAAAGCTCTAAAATTTTCACGTGCAACGAATATGATAAAGAATGTTCACCTCACAATTAAATTAAAAGAACTTAATAATTATCTCTCACAGCCATAAACTATGTTAATTCATTGTATTCATAAATGCACATAAAATACTTATGAAAATAAGACATGGAAGTAAAGCCCCTTTGTTAGTAAAAGATCAACATGTTTTAAATTTTAAATAGTTAATGCTCACAATTAAAAGCTTAGAACACATAAGATAAGCATCGCTAACGCATTATTTAAATTTATATTATAGTCTTTGAGTATAAACCGTCGCACGAGGATTAGGGTAGGTAACTAAAATATTCAAGCTTCACACATACAGATTACATTAACTTACATATATATTAATAGACTTCTGACTTAAACGTGTGTTGCATTTTATTTGGCTGTAACTGATTTCACGTATGTAGGGAATATAACATAGTGTGTCAATAGCTCTACATTATTTAAATGTTTGTAATCAATTAATAGTGTAGTGAAGTTCCATATCCCCTATTAGGGTATGGGACAGATTCATTATGCATCTGTTTCATTGATCGATTTTCTTTATGGACAACTATATTATCTATGTCCTGCCAGACCATGACATTTTTTTCTTCGTCTCCACGGGGATTCGAAACCAGGACCTCTACGCTCACGTGTTCACCACTGTTACTTAGTTCTAGTAGTACCTAACTTGTTTATTTTATACAAATTTTCACTCAGATAGATCAAGAATTTGAGACTACCAAACTTTTTTAAACCATAATATCTTAACTTTGGTTTTATTGTTCGAATATAACATCAGAACTCTACAATTTTTCTTTGCGTAAAACATTATTATCATTTAATAAATCGTAAATATTATAAACCGTATATTGTTATGTATTTTATAAAACTACAAAGAGCAATAATAACAACTGTTACAATGTTTCTGCTGACAACAAACAACATGAGTTTATAAGCAAAGCAGTGGTTAAAATTATTGTTGTATGGAAACCTCCTTAGGGATAATTTTTAAACTAGTCACGTGCGATACATGTGAAGTCACTTTTCTTATCAGCATTTTCGCATTTTTATTCAACTTATTTATATATATATACGTATAGTTAAACTAAGAAATTTTCACAATATTTGATGAAAAGAACTTAATAATTTTCTAAGAAAACACAAATTTAAAGAATTTCTATTTCAGAATGATACCTTAATTACTATTTTGTGTAAATAGAAATTTTCCACGATATTCTCACTAAGATATCATAATTAATTAACAGCGTTCTTTACATTAACTCAATTAATTAGATCGTATTTGATTATCTTGGCTAATTGAGAATGACTTATATTAGTTGTGAAATTAGTACGTTCCAATAATTTGCATAATTATTGTATAATGTCGCATGTAATTGGGTTTCTATTGATATCAATTTGTTAGTATTGTGACTGGACATTATCTGTTCATCCAAGCGAATTGTGATTCAAATAATAACGTTTTGAAACTTTGAAAGTCATATTTCGATTAAATGTTTGATATAATCTTAATATTCCGAGCACAATAACAAATTATATTGAATTTTAGGATTTGGTTGTATGCGATACAACAATTTTAAAGCTTCTTGAACTCAAAATAATCTGCGTAGAGTTGTAGAAATATCACGAACTATAAAATACATTTTAAAATATAGTATAAGAGGTAAAAAGGTAAAAAACTTCTTGCAAAATCAATTCTATGATTTGGGAGAGTAACTATAAATATAAATTTTGCAAAATTTCAACTGTGACTCATCTTATGTCTACTAGTACATTTTAATAACCCTATGTACTGCCTAACGCTATTAAGCAAACAAACAATAATAAACAACACATATCTACCAATTTACATAACATTTAACGAGAAACACGTTCACATAACACTCCCATAAATAAAAAGTAAGATATGAATGCATAAAGACATCCCTGTAATATGTATACGACATTTAGCTTATCGAGTGACAGGATACATTTGTATATTTTTGCACTAGCGCCCAGATAGAGCCTGAAGCACGTCACGAAGCACGCGCGTGTGGGCTTGTATATTTTGTTTGCTATGGAATGTTTGGGAACATGTTTAACCGAAACATTCACATTGGAACATCCTATATAGTGTAGTGTAGTGTATCACATCTTAAATGGTATAATAGGTCGCTATGGAAATCTTTGGGGGAGGCCTATGTCTTGCAGTGGACGTCCTGAAAGGCTGGAACGACGACGACGACGACGATATGGTGTAGGGTAACTACTGTTTACCCTACACTATACAGGGTGTTAAATAAAAACCGTCCACCGTTAGTAATTTAAATACTAACAAACTAAAGAAAATATGAAACATGTACCTAATAAATCTTGTAACTTGAGCACCCTCAACACCCTCTCTTACCTAAAACGTATTTGACTACGTATACATTTTTAAGTCACTAAAATAATATTTGTGCTAACGATACCAACCGTCTCAAAGCTCAATCCGAAAAACAGCAACCAATTAATACAATTTGAAGTTTGAAATTGTCTCCCAAGTGAATGAAATTCTTATGGCATTCCAATTAAAATAAAATTCAATTACTGACAGCATCAAAAAAGTTCCTGTAACAACACAGTCTTTAATAACCAAATTAATAAGTCTACGTTTCAAAACGTTCAATAAAATAAACAACTTTGTTTTATTTACTGATAGATATTTGCAGATAATTCATCGACTCTTGCAATAAAATTACAACTATAAATTCAATTTTAACATGATTGTCTACCTCCCACACTTGGAACAATATTGACTCAATGTTTTACGATAATGGTATATAGACAATTAAACTTCATGGCTTGATGATGCATCTCATAATTTAAATGATAAAAAGCGTGCTGTAGGCCGCAGTCATATAATGTACCAGGTACCTACGTGTTTTATGCCCTGTGGTAAAAATTTATATTACAACTACTAAAGAACCGCCTGAATATTGAACCAAACATCTTAATATGAAGAAAGTTGTGAAGATAAAGACTAGGTGCAAATATGGGAACAAATAATATCACCACCCTGTCTATATATTGACTGTCGATTGAAATATTAAGTGTATTTTTTTAGACATAAGGAAACTTTGTATGTATTGTCGGCATTAGGCTGCTAAAATATTATTTACTGCGGTTTCAATTATGCTAAATTTAGTTCTATTTATTTGATTTATCGCTGCGACCATACATACATGCGCCAATGAAAACAATTAACGCTAAATTCGTTTTCCCAAATATCCACATTAGAGCTAGAGTTTAACCTTGGTATTTACCATACAAGCACTTCCATACAACACAGAGGTCAATCTACACTGGAAGTTTTTTTGTAAACGAAGTCGCTAGTTAAGAGTACAGAATTCGCATGATCTCATCATTCAGTACTAATTGGTATGTCTTGAAGCACGTTCCTAGCCAGTTATTACATCTCATTACCAATGTAGAATGGAGGACGAAACTTAATTTGATATGAACCAAGATAAAGCACTTAAATCTTATTTACTTAACGATTAGTTATTTAGAAGATCGAATTACCGATATGGGAATATGCCCCTTTTTGACTTGATACGTAATGCGATCTTTGATAGGTTATAATGATAGACTATTCTATAGATTGTTATTAGCGACCCGCCCGCTGTATAACGTCAATCAATATATGGTTGTTGCTATTTTTAAATAAATAAATAAAATTGAAGTTGCGAAGTTTATGTTATGTGAAAGAATGCTTCATATGAATGAAAAGAGAAGAGCAACTGAATCGGTGGTAAATGTTAAAAATATGTTATGACAATTCAAGTCTAATTGAATTAATATCGTGCATAAAGTTTCTGTAATGTGTTGTTGTGTTCCAAATAAACAATTTTGATTTTTTTTTAAAATAAATGTTTGAGTTTGATGAAGTAGTTACCATACAACAAATTTAACTAAAGTTCAAAATAAATATGTCTATAAAAAAATTTTCCTTTTCATTTATTTGACTGACAGCAACTCATATGATTTTATTTCAAAATATATATCCTTAATGTTATTACCCTTCATTTATTATTTGACACGTGTATTCTTACAAAACATACAAGTTTATCACCTTATAAGTGTGTATTTATAAAAGCCTATTCTGGAAATAAATATGTTTTACACGTGTTTACAAGAAATATCTATATTTTAACATTAGTCCTTAGTAAATGATTTATTTTAGAAAAGGGCAAAAAGCGATGATTAGTCCATGTCTATATACCTATATTTGAATAAGTGTTAATAGTAAGTAGTTGTTAATAATTAAAAGAAAGTGAACCGGCAGATTGTCAGAACTAAACCAAATTGGTACCAACAGGAAGACACCAGCTTACAAACAAAAAAAATCATCAAAATCGGTTCACCCAGAACGTTCTTATGTAACAAACTGAATTGAGCACCTTTATTAAACAGTTGAAAAGGCGTTTAATATTAATTATTACTACATAGAAAAGGATAATTTTAAAAAGGTAAATAGCAAGGAATAGTTCAGATAAAGATGGACGTTTCTCACTCATTAGGTACCCTCGTTTGATACCGTTAAAGAAGATAGATCGTGTGGGGCAATTTATATCAATTCAGTGTTCGACGGAACCCTTTCCGATTGATATATAACCCTGTTTTATTAAGTAATACTGGTCATGGTTCGCACGGCCTTCCGGGTTGCAACTTGCAGATATTATAAAGAAATTACTTGTAATAAATAAATATGTAAAAAAAACATCAAAATCGCTATCGCGTGAAAAGTGAGAAGGAATTTATAAAAAAAATCAAATAATATCCTCTTCATAATACGTAAGTTCTAGAATATCCAATCAAAAAAATATTTTACAGGTTTTTGTATTTACCTAATTAACGTTATAAGTGTTTTTAAATTATGCTTTTATATCAAGCACAAGTCCCCATATCAGAAATGAAAACGTCATGCCTTTATAAAATATTATTTTATAGTTCATATTAAATTTACAAAAAAATATACTACTTATAACATAGTTTATTTCAATCCTATCATATCCTGTTACAAATTATTTTATTTCCAAATCGTCGAATCAAACTGAACTTGACCAAAACACCATCGCAGTGACGAAAAATAAAAGAGTGGAGCGATTAATATTTTCTTTGTTCTATTTGCAGGCTCCAGGGAGTGCAAAATGCTGTTTTGAGATGGACAAAATGGACGACTACGGAGAACAACTCTTTGGCAAAAGCTGCTATGATCCGGATTTGTTCCGAATACCCGGATAAAAGAAGCTTAGGTTACGGATTCCGGATGGTTATATTTTACCATTTAAAACTCTTGATTTCATAGAAACGCGGTTTATCCTTGAAGTGTTGATTCGTAAGGTTTTGTGTAATGTTTGTATAAATTCATTATATTTATAAGTTTTGTATTATTAGTAATTTATAAAATAAAATAACGAATATATTGAAGTTGTAGTCGAGTAATAAAATGTTCTTTGATTCGCGACATATGCATGTTAATTGTGATTAAAGTCATCTGCTTAAGCTTAATGAAATTTATACACATGGTTTTAATCACAAATTATGTTGCTGTTAGCGTTAATCCTTGTTATCCGTTGAAGAACGCAGTAATTGGAAAAGTAAACAAAATTAAGAGAACGTGTTCGTAAAAAATGCACAATAAATGTTTCTTCTTACATATCGAAGAACTGTTTATAATTCCTATCTATAAATTGTATCGAGTTAACGAACAGTCCATATTCCTAACCGATTAGAATACCGCGGTAAATTAACGGTCCCAATGATATACAAATCACATTGCAGTCATTATTGGCTCATAAATTAGCTATTTCTTTGTTTATTTAAGGTCTGGATATTCCGGGAAGTTCTCAAAGGGTAATAAATACTTCCAAGAGGAATATTTGGCGAGCAGGCGGAATACCGAGGATGGTTGGCTTGGACAAGGCCTTGCGTTGGTAAGTAAAGTTGCGTGTTGCATCAGTTAATTATTTTATAACAGTTTTTGTAAGTTACGTTAATTGTTAATGTTTCTTTGTTAAAAGTTGCTTGGAATTGAAAATATTTTATTTTTTATTTTGAAAATATTTAAATTAATAATAATAAATAATTGAAACTAATGTTAATTGTTTGTTTACAGATAGATTGGACTTAAACATGAATCAGCAAAAAATAAAGATTCAAAAAGGATTATAAAAAGTAAATGTGTCTATTATATATACAGTATATAAGAGTGCTTCAGTATGTACAATGATGTTATTAGGTAATGAAATGGTGTCTGTTTATCTGTTTGTGTCATGTTTGTGTATTTATGCTTTTTGAACTGTACCTAGTAAAGTTAATTAAATTAAAAATTATTATTTAAAAATGTAACATATTCGTAACATAGACGTAATTTATAGATGGCTGAACATGACTAACACAGTACATCATAAAACATAAGTGTATTTTTTTCAACATAAAACAATACAATATTCAAGTATTTACTACGTTTATTCAACAAGTTTACTGTAGATATCAATTAAGTCCAATTATCAATTCAAAACAGTACCTACCGACTCAATGCTATCTGTCCTCATTTCATAAGCCGCGCAGTTTTTCCCCATTGTCCGTAAACTTCCAAACGAGAGAGACATAATAATGACTGCTAGGCGTTTTGAACGCTCATTAAAATCGTTAATAAAGGCTAATGGCTCTTGGCCACCCAAGCAGATGAATTTAGACGTGATCCTTATGTAACACATCATAAATTGCTATAGGTTAGTCCTTCAGGAATCAAATATTCTCGGAATCAACGCATACCGCACTGAGTAAAAAATTCACGAAACCGAGCGAAAGTATTATGTTTGGAACGACTTAATTTTTTTCCCCGAAAGTGGGGAATATAAATTCTTTGCTTGAGCGTGCAATTGCGTGTGGTCTAATTATGTATAGTTGTTTGCATAATCATCTTGTTGGTCTTGAATAAAAATCGTGAACGATTAGGTGCTATTTATTTTATTTAGGTACTTGCCTATGCTATATTATACGTAAAGAGGAAAGATTTTTATGTTTGTTCGTTACGATTTAACTTAAAAACTACTTGATCGATTTACAGTATTGTTTTACCATTACTAAGCATTCATACTAGCCTATGCTATAGTATTATAAAAAGTAAACATGTTTTTGTTTGTTCGTAACGGTTTAATTCAAAAACAACTCTATCGATTTTGAAGAATTTTGTACATTGCCACTGCCACACACTGAATACTGCCTGTATTTTTTTTATTCCAGGTCAAGCCGGGACAAGAAACAAGTTATTGATATGTGCACATATAGATTTATATGAAAATTATAAAACTAAAATTACAAAAGAAGTATCTATTACAATTTTCAGCTCATAGCGTCTTAGTAAATCCTTTGATGATTTCGTGTTTAAATATAAATAATGTAAAAATATAAGCTTATTAAAAAACAAAACAAAATTTTTATCATCTAATTAAAATGCAAGATGAATAACATATTTTAGTACAACGCTCTTTAGAGGATTAGTACAGGATACTGTGCTCGTAAATTAACAATATTTTCAATTAAATGAAGCCCAGCGGTTGCTAATTAAGAGCTTTTTATTAAACATCAGACACTACATTTTTCATCAGAGAGATTTATCTAAATATCAATATTTTTGGCATGTCTTTTCATATCAGTACGAAGGCGTTTGATGTTTGTTACAAATATAGGTATTAAACAGTGACAAAGGAAAAGCAATGGGAATTAATCCGGGAAATCTTCTACGGAGATTTTTCAGCTGTTCTAAAGTCTATGAAAATAGGCGTATTGCATAGAACCTTTCCATACAAATTTAATTTTAAATAGTTAATTAGGTACCCAAACTTATGAGTTAAATATGATAAAGCACGAAACACGAGTAACTACAAATCCAACTACACCATCTAAATTGCACCGCTCCAACAATACTTACGTGGAAAGTTTCGTTTTAATTTCACGTTAAAAGTTATTTGTGTTCAAACTTCGCAATATTTCTTTGAAAATTGAATAAGTCCGTAATGGATAAGAGTAAACTCTATGAGCTGGTAAGCGGCGATAGCCTACTTCCAACATTATACTTTTACATTTTATTTTGCACCGAGCTACCATTTACCTACTTTGTACTTCCATGGAGCTCTTGTAAAAAGTTCAAATTTCATTACTTTTTATTTGTTGAAGTATAATTTGCATAGCGAAAACTTAAATTAATTCATGAAAGTTTGAATGAGCAAGATTGCATGAATATTCTTTATTGTTTTTATGGCGGTTTGTGGTTAAGGGTGGGGGAATAAAGTGAATTGAAGCTATTTAATTAGTTGAATCTGTTATTTTTATCTTTGTTACTTAAGTTTATTATTAAAAGGAATAAGCAGATATAGTGTTAGCGTAGCGTCGTTCATCAACCATAATTATTATGTTTAGTATCGCAAATGTCGTAAAAATTGCAAGAATATTTTATAACAATAATAAACTTCTATTTCAGGAATTCAGCCCCATTACGAAGAAAACCTATTTGTACCCACTGGTGGGAGGTTACAGAGAAAATTATTTTGAGAAAAAATACTTATAGTATAAATAGAACTACGACATTAAATAAGAATGTGGGAGTGTCTTTATTAACATACACTATAATATTATACTGTAATAATCATACTTTCACGAATAAGAATACAATTAGGAATGTTTATTTTTGTCTCAGCTTTTCTCCAAATATTTCGAACGTTTAAAAATGCTTTAACCTTTAAGCTTTTTAGTTCTTTTTCTTAATGTTTATAAACGTATCCAATAAATAATTCCCTAACACAGGTATTTATTTCTACACGTGAAGCAGACTATTGTGGTCAGAACAACGGTTTGCACTCAACCGAGCAAGGAATCGCGATGAGTCTACACGTCTTGGTGCACATGATTATATACGATTTAATTGTATAGCGCGCGTTACATGTCTGCGGTCATATGGAATGCATATTCTTGGAAGCATTGTAAGGGATCGATGTATATAATGTATGGGAGAAGTTACTGCTATATTGGTTGATGCGCTGCGCATTGGATTAAGTATGATTTTGGTAAGTTGGCCCAAAATTAAGGTTATAAAAAGCTTACTTATTTTTACCTTATTTTATTGAGCTAAGTTTCCACTTTACATAAGCAATTTTTTTTGGGAAATGTAAAGGTCCTATGATAAAACCTTAAATATTCAAATACGTTATCTAACTAGAAGAGATTCTTTATATTTCAGGGCATTTATATTTTTTAAAGCTCTGAAAATTTAGTTCATCGGTGATGCAGGCCTAGCAGTGGTGACACAAGCGCATTGTTTAAACTATTTCACCGTGCTGCTTTATTTTTATTTTCTTTACTTACCTACTTTTTGTACAGTTTGTTGTAAAATCTTAAGATTTGTTTGCATACAAAACAAATGAAAGCTGTCTAGAGCTGGCTGTACTATATAATATATATATATATATATATATATGCATATTATGCAAGGTAATTTAAAAACTATATAAACTATGAGAATTAAGAACAAAAGTGTTTAATAAAATCAAAAACTAACCTTATATAAATTATTTACGGAATTACTTTATCAATTAGAGAAAATATCATCAAATAATATTTATTGATTTAACTAATAATTTTATTCTTCATATCTCTATTTAATTACGTCTAGACGAACAAAAGCTTCTATAGGGTCAACCGGGGCAAATGCAACTAAAAAATAACAAGCTTCAAGTTTGATCGGTTGCAGTTATCTCCTTTTATATTTGGTCATTTATTTGACCCATTTATTGTTTTTTGTATTTATTCAAGATTATTTTAAACCAATCAAGCAATACAGTAGTCTTATAAATAACTGGTAGTGAGAATATTTTCTAAAATTGGTAGAAAAAGTTACATTAACCCCTAGTCGGGGGTAAATGCAACTAACTGCCATAGCTCTTCTTCTATTTCATATAAAACAACGAATATAGAATATATTTATGAGATTTCATGTTATTCATAGGATTTTGAACTGGATTACCGTGTAGCAAGGACGAGTTTTCAGGAAAAATCTTATTTTTCTAAATGTGGGGCAAATGCAACTATTTGTTAGAGAATTAGTGTGGGGAATGCAAAAAACTTATTCATCGATATATTTTTATTATTCTATATATATTATATACAATAACGTTATCTATACAATAACGTTGCGACCGTAGATGGCGCCGCATTATTTAGAGGAAAATCTCATGTACCTACTTTGATTTACCACTTTAAATCGCAACAAAAAAAAATTACCTACTAAGTCAATTTTAGTTTTTGGTCAGAACAAATAATATTCTTTGTGTTAAATATTGTTAAAAACGTAAACCAAACAAAATACGTTTATTAGTTAATCAACCGTTAACTAAAAATTACTTAAACAATCACAGAACTATCCTACCTATCGTTTTTAGTTACTTATAGTCTTTAACCACGCTTTATCTAATTTTAATTTTACTTATGAACCCGTCTCTGGGTATAATATCGAAGAAATAATCGATGGTTCTTCTTTAATTAATCATAAAGAAAGTATATTTTGACTACCAAGAAGGATACATAATAAAAATATCGACACTGTCACATCACTAGTGTTTTTAGTTTCATACAAAAATATAAGGGGCTATTGTAACTAACCTCACAGTTGCAATAACCCCACAGTGAAATTTTCATGAGGCAATTGTAACTGCATCAATAACCCAAAATAGAGTCAACTAACGCATTAAAAATATAAATGAAATATGCTTAACGGCTTGTGATAATCGTGTCCAATCAAAAACACCTGCAAAAAATCACTCCTAAACAATTTTTTTGTCTGTAAAACTCGACACCTGTTTTTACGCACACCAACTTCAAAATAGCGGTTTGACAAAATGGCCTATCAATCAAATAGTTTTCATCGTAGTGGCACCATCTATTACTTGTAAGATTTATTAGTCGTTGAGTTATTGAATCATAGGTGGCGATATATTACAACAACTCTAATAAATTAGTTATGATAACTAGTTGCCATAGCCCCATAGTTGCATTTGCCCCGGTTGACCCTATACATAAATTATTACTAAAAGCTTGTAAATATCGTATCAAAAACACTATTAACCCACTAGTTAAAACGCCATTAATATAACAAAAACGTTAGCTATTACACAACTTTCGTTAATTTATCACCATTCACCGGCTCAGTTAAAAACAAATAACTCAAGATTCAAACCATACTTCTTCAATAGTAAACTATTTTATCAGCAAATACTACCATGAAATGGCGGCATCTACTATATTTATGAGCTCAGCATAAACGCGACGATAAATTCCCTCGCCTACGTTTATGCTTTTAAAAATATATTCACTTGACCTTTTGTCTTGAATTTTATCAACATTACTCAATGAAACGTTTTAATGCAGTGCTAAGTATATCTGGAGAACAATACGTCATAAACAGTCCGTTTATATCAACGCATAATGTGATTGCAACACGAAATGGCCTTTTAAATTCAATAATACGATTTAAAATGTATGGTGTAGCGTTTCAGAGTTTGTTTCAAGGACAATTTGTAACCGGAGTGATGAAGAATTGAAAAATGCGTATACTTGGAAACATTATTAAATATTTTTCATTGCCTTTTAGTGTTAACTGCATGCACACATCATTCACACTACACTCGCTAAAGCTATTAAGTACCTTTTCATTTTTTAATATGTATACTTTTAAAAATATTTGCTTCATGATACAGAGCAAATTCTTGATCCATTTATGCTATTAAAATGTTATGTTTTTCATACAACATAAAAATCTAATACTTTCTCCAAATGTGCATATTGAAATCGTCATAATATGACACTAACTATTGATAAAAAGTAAAAACGATAAAGGTTTTACGTGCCGTTTAAGAATAGGAACGTTTGTAGCACTAAAAACTTTAAAGCCTTTTCAATAAGCCACTTTAAAGCTATTGTAAGGCGCAGAACTTGAAAAGAAAAGGGGGACTCAAGAAAAACAGTGTTAGCGCACATAAAAAATAGAAACAAGTAAATTACATAGAATTTCGCGCACCTCTCCGCTCACAGCTACTTGTCACGGAAGTCTTCAATTATTTAGAAGGTGCGCAAAAGGCAGTTGTTACATAAATAATAAAACACTGGAATACGCAAGACGTAGAAACCAAGGGTGCGAACACAATGGTGTTATAAAAGCAACAGTGTATTTACGTTGACAATGTGCATTGTACCTTAGCTCGACTTCGTGAGGAATTTTAATATTCAAGCGAGGAATATAGGCTTCATCTAAGTTCGCACTGCATGGAGCTGTTTAAAAATGTATCTCACGGTCTACCTTTCTCGTAGTGCAACTAATGCTGTGCGATTTCAGTTCATATCTGATTCTGTTCTCTTGTTTCAGTACTGTTGGTAAATTAGTAAGCTAAATGTCACTAGGTATAGTTTCAGTTGGGAATAGAATCTTGTTGCTAACTAAATTACTGAAGGTGTATCTAAGATATTTTAATAAAATATTTAGAATGCTTTGATATTTACATAACCTATGTACATATTATTACCTATTTATAAATTACATTTTAGATAGATATCAGTAATTTGGATGTAATTACTCCATTTTCATCTAAAGAGACACCCACTAACAATAATACATAATCGCAAATACAAATAAGTTTTAATAATTTGCAAAAAATTTAAATCTTCGTAGTTGATATCTTTTGACACGAAGACCATCTACCTCCTTGTATTCTTCCTTTACTCAAAATACCATCAACAAACCCCTGCATTATTAAAAACAAGTTCCACTTACATATTCAAAACTAGACGTCTAAACATTCAGTGCATTTACATTTGAATGTCGCTTCCAAACATTAACGTAACGACATGTTACTGTTCATTTGAAATGTCACCACTTATGATAAAGAGCTGGCAACAATACAGGGGATTCTGTTGGTCGGACTATGCTTGGACTTGTAAGGAAAAGTTAATTAGGAGGTATACAGAACCACGAAAACGTCTAATGGTAGTTGAACACACCTATAGTCAAAATTCTGACTAAAATTCTCTCCTATTTATAGGTTAGTTTATCTATAGCATACTGATTTTGTAACTTTCAGAAATCATTATATTTCTATTTCGCTGAACTATATATAGATTTTTTGTATACATGTTCATACATGTTCAGTTCAAGAGATGTTTTGTATACATGTATTTTCATTTCTTTCTCTTGTGTCTAATATTATGTTGTGGTAAAAATTCATCATATTCTGTAACAATATCGGATGTTTTTATCTAGACATTAAGCTAGTCACACTTAAATAAGTATTTTGCCAAAAGAATATTGTATCATCATCATAAAATTGATTGGTTAATGTACCACATGTCTCCTTGTAAAGACACACAACTATTGCGCAAAATTAATTCCATACTCACTTCACTGTGACATTTATTAAGCGTCTATTGTTCTAGCCTGTCCTTGTTCGTAAATATATTTGCCATAAATACCTCGTAGATTGAACGTCAAACGGAACGTCACTAAAATCAATTTATCATACTTATAATTTACAATGCAACGCGTGGGTGGATGCAATCGCGGTGACTCAGCTATTTAAGTAATCAAATATAAACAAAGCTTAACATCCCATGGGATAAAAATCTTTTTAAATAATTAACCGAGGAAAATTAACTCTTCGCTAGTGACGGGCTTGACGGCGGAGTGACGTGACCGGTCATTATAAGGTTCGGGGTTCGATGCCCGGAGATATTTCGTTAATGTAGATCTCTTTTTTGTTCAAATATTTTCATAATTGTGTTATTCTGTTTTGTATTCAGATTAAGTTATAGAGAGTTTACGGTTGGAATAAAATTTAATCTGACGTTAAGTTTTTTTTTATGATCACTTTAACGAAATAGCTAATTACAAACTAATGTAAATACACTTTAAATAAATGAAATTGAAAGGAATCAATAACATTTTATGTAAATATTTAACTTATTAGTTATCATACTGCCTGGGATACAGTTTCGTATTTAGTGTTTAGGCTGTGGTTTAGGTACTAAATATATGAAGAATATGAAAGAAATAACAATGAAAATATATTAGCAGCCGACTTTACGCCATATAAAATACAGAAAACCACATTAAACAAAGTTTCACGTTTAATTTCATTATCACCCCAAGTTTAAAAGAATAGAGAAAAGAGTAGACTGTCTATAAAATATTTCATAGAAGGTATTTTGTTCTAAATCGCATTAAATTTGTAGGGGTTTTGCTGACTTACAAAACACATAATGTAATAATAAATGTAATGTATTATATACAGTGTGAAACTCCCAATTGTCGTTGCCGGACGTTTACGCCGTGCGCAATAAATATGTATGCTTCGTAAGCGAGTATTTCATTTAGTACACCCAAACACCTAAAGTGGTGACCCCGCGTTCTTCGCGCATACAAGTTCGCGCCGCGAAAATTATTAAATTAAATTTAAAATGGCACATCCACCAACTATTGATATGGCGGCGATAACACTCACATCGAAGATACCGGATTTTTGGATGGACCAGCCCAGGATATGGTTTATACGGGTCGAATGTATGCTAGCCCCTCAAAAATTGTCGGATGAGGCTAAGTACGACATCGTTGTTTCAAAATTAAGTAAAGAAGCAATTCAACAAGTGACCGACGTCCTCATCGACCCACCTGCGACTCACAAATTCGAAGCACTGAAACAGCGGTTACTGGCTGTTTATGAGGAATCCAAAAACCGCCAGCTTCAAAAATTAATTGGTGAGATGGAGCTAGGTGAACAAAAGCCCTCGCAACTGCTGCGAAGGATGAAGGAGCTCGCCAAGGACAAAATCCCTGATGACACATTACGGATTCTGTGGCAAGGACATCTGCCCAACGCTGTACGAGCTGTTCTCGCGGTTTCGGATACCAAATCCCTCGACAGCTTAGCTGCCATCGCAGACAACGTTTTGGAGTCTACACAAAGCGTCAGTAGCGTCAATGAAGTGACACAAAAGCAGCACCAGCCTTCTACGAGTGCAACTAACAAGGATACGGAGCTCATAATGGCGGAAATCGCCAAGCTAACCCTCAAAGTGGCCAACTTGGAGAGATCCAGACCAGCACGGCGATGGAACTACCGTGGACGTCCACGTTCTCAGAGTCGTAACCGTGCACACTCAGCACCTCGACGAAGTCCAAACAGTCCAGGCTGGCTTTGCTTTTACCATCATCGTTTCCGGGACAACGCACGGAACTGTAAGGAGCCCTGCGCGTGGAAGGTCAAGGAAAACTAAACAAGGTGCAGCCTGCGGCGGAAGTCTGCACCATCCAACCCTGTAATCGCCTACGCATCACCGACATAAATAGTGGTTTAAAGTTTTTAATTGACACTGGTGCGAATATCTCTGTTTTGCCAATAGGTAAACGATGTCAAACAAGTAAGTGCAGTGATTATAAATTATTCGCAGCAAATGGTACTGAAATAAAAACCTACGGTACTAAGTCTCTAGTTCTAAATTTAAAGTTAAGGCGACCTTATCGGTGGGATTTCGTAATTGCTGACGTGAAACAACCAATTTTAGGAGCAGATTTTTTAAGTTATTATAAGTTACTAGTTGATGTCAGCTCACGAAAACTCATTGATCAAATTACAGATTTAAAAGTAATAGGTTCGATTGTTTGCGTCACTGAGCCATCCGTACTATCTTTTAGTGTAGGGCATCCATATTATAATTTGTTACGGGACTTTCCCAATTTAACTAAACCTACATCATTTTTAAATTTGCCACCTAGTTCTATACAACATTGTATAGAAACTACCGGACCTCCGGTATATGCTAGGGCGAGACCGTTACCTCCAGATAAGTATAAACTTGTAAAGAAAGAATTTGAAAAGATGCAAGAGCTAGGTATATGTCGTCAATCTAAAAGCGCTTGGGCGAGTCCTCTCCATGTGGTTACTAAGAAAAATGGAGATATTAGGCCTTGTGGTGATTATCGCAGGCTTAACGCAATCACCAAGCCGGATCGTTACCCTATTCCCCGTCTCCAGGACTTTACGTACATCTTAGCAGGTAAGACTTGTTTTTCAAAAATTGACATAAATAGAGCATACCATTTTATAGAAACTGCACCTCAAGACGTAGAGAAAACAGCAATTATTACCCCTTTCGGACTATTTGAATTTCCAAGGATGACTTTTGGTTTATGTAATGCAGCCCAAACATTTCAGAGATTCATGGACACCGTATTCAATGGCCTAGATTTTATTTTTAATTATATTGATGACGCCTTGATCGCTAGCGAAAATGAAACCCAACACCTTGAGCACTTGCGTATTGTTTTTCAACGTTTATCGCAAAATAATATTACAATTAATTTAAATAAATGTTCTTTCGGACAGTCTCAGCTTGAATATTTAGGTTTTTATGTTTCAAAGGATGGAATTCGACCTTCTGAAGATAAAGTTAAAGCGATAATAGATTATCCTAGACCTGAAACCGTATCAGGATTACGTCGTTTTACCGGTATGATTAATTTTTATCGTGCTCATTTACCGCACGCCGCGTCATATCAGGCAATTTTTAATAGGTATTTAGGTAGTACTAAAAAGAACGACCAAACCAAAATTGATTGGTCACAGGAAGCAATCGAAGCGTTTGAACAATGTAAGACAGGTCTTAAACAGGCCGCTACATTGGCTCATCCACGAGTAGATTCGAATTTAGCTTTAATGACTGATGCATCAGATACATGCGTAGGAGCCGTCTTGCAGCAACAGGTTAATGGCTGTTGGCAACCCTTAGGATACTTTTCAAGAAAGTTAACTAATGCACAGCAAAAATACTCTACGTATGATCGAGAGTTACTTGCGATTTATTTAGCAATTAAGCATTTTCGAAAATTATTTGAAGGACGACGCATTACTGTTTTTACGGATCATAAACCTCTAACATACACATTTTTAAAATTAGGTAAAGAATCTAATGAAACACCGAGGAGAATACGACACTTAATTTATATCAGCGAATTTACAACGGATATACAACATATTACTGGCAAAAATAATATAGTAGCCGATTCTTTGTCACGAATAGAAACAATATATTTTCCTACCGTTTTAGATTATAATGAATTAGCAGAATCGCAATCAATGGACGACTATTTGACGAATAATAACACGAATTTATTAAAGAAAATGTTTATACCTACTTGTAATAAAGCGATTTTTTGTGATTTTTCGACAGGTACTGCTCGACCTTATTTAACAGACAAATTTAGACGTTTAGCTTTTAACAGTATACACAATATCAGCCATCCAGGGGTTCGAGCTACCCGAAAATTAGTTACGGAAAAGTTTTATTGGCCAAAAATGAATTCCGACATTAATTTATGGTCAAAAACGTGTCTGAAATGTCAACGTTCTAAGATAGATAGACATTCAGTTGCTGACTTAGGTAAATTTCCAAATGCTGATCGGTTCGAACATATCCATGTCGACATAATAGGTCCATTACCCATAACAGAACATGGATATAGATACTGTTTAACTGTCATTGATCGATACACACGCTGGCCCGAGGCTTTACCTATTCGTGATATTACCGCCGAGACAGTAGCAAAATTTTTATACGAAAATTGGATATGTCGCTATGGTTGTCCAATCAAACTCACGAGTGATCAAGGTCGGCAATTTGAGAGTTCATTGTTTAGAGAACTTATGAATTTACTAGGTATAAATAGGATTCGTACGACTAGTTATCACCCTCAGGCAAACGGCGCTGTAGAACGCTGGCATAGGACACTCAAAGCAGCGCTTATGGCACGTTTATCAAGTAAGTCATGGGTTCAGGAGTTGCCCACAGTTCTTTTAGGTTTACGAGCCGCGTATAGAAGCGATTCTGGAGTTTCAGCTGCTCAACTAACCTTCGGGCGTACCCTACGGTTACCCGGAGATTTTTATGACAGCACGAAAAATACTACATCATTAGAACCTTCCGAATATATAAAACAAATACAGAGTCAAGTTAAGTCATTACAACCAGTTCCCGAATCTCATAGTAATACTCGTTCATTTTTCGTTCATCCCGATCTTTCCAAAGTAAATTTCGTTTTTGTACGGGATGACTCAGTGCGTAAACCTTTGAAACCACCCTATGACGGTCCTTACCGCGTAGTGGAAAGGAGGTCCAAGGTTTACATCGTGCAGTTACCAAATCGGCAAACTGCAATCTCGATAGACCGACTCAAACCAGCGTACGTATTAGCCGAAAATGAATCAAAGATAACTGAATCGAAAGATACACCTGAACCTCCCGTTTCACCAGGAATTGAACCCACGACCTCAGTTCGAAGAACCCGTTACGGTCGTGTCATTAAACCCACAGTACGTTTTAATATATAATTTTAAGTATGTTATCCACTAAATACGTTAATAGCTGTTACTATATGATTTTATACCCTATTTAGCTCTATAAAACATAGTATCGCATTCGATTTATGTTTAGTGTAACATAGCCGTAAGTTTCGCAATCCCACAAAATTGTATCGTAAACATATTATATTGTATTTTATTTTGTTTTTATTTTGTTTTTGTTTCGCAATTGTAACTTATTATATGTATCGTACTGTAATGTGACACGCTTGCTTAATACGACCAATTTGTGTGATAATCATGTAACTTGTATCTGCCTGTTTTCTATTAATTGTTTAAATTTCTCTATATTATTTTTTTTTTGTAAAAGGGGGGGAATATTGTAGGGGTTTTGCTGACTTACAAAACACATAATGTAATAATAAATGTAATGTATTATATACAGTGTGAAACTCCCAATTGTCGTTGCCGGACGTTTACGCCGTGCGCAATAAATATGTATGCTTCGTAAGCGAGTATTTCATTTAGTACACCCAAACACCTAAAAATTAATTTTGATTTATAAATAGACAGAAACGTTAGTCTAGGCGACATAAGCTGATACTATGTACAAGTTTTTAGCTATGTAAGTATTAAGTATTCTAACTTTTAACTTCTATCAGAAATAAATGCAAAAAATATCATGGAAAACAATGGCTATATCGAATCTAACAAGACATTCAACGGAAACTTCAGACTAAAACACTATTCTTGTTTAGTTTAGTTTAACGATTGCGTCATTAACACGTTTGATACATCCACAAAAACTACAAACACCTCCAAACCCACTAGAAACGTACCGCAACCGCTCCACAGTTTCCTAGTTAAAAGTTAAATAGAACTTTAATAAAGGGCTACCCGTATAACCCAAAACCGCAGATAAGATCATACATATAAACACGAATAAAAGCCATCCACAATTTGTACCCTTCCATACAATTTCGTTTATTGAATGCTCTCGAATACTGCCCATGGATATGAACAATTTTAATTGAATTAAAGAGGACAAGGGTAGGTTTCAATTAAATTGTAATCACGAGACGGTTACTGTTCCCTAATTTAAGAGATGCGGAACATAGTTGAACGTTCGTACATAATATGTGTTGTACCTACATAATATGGAAAACACTCGAAACATGAGAATGATGTTTAGAATCCGTTTGAATTGAGTAGCCATTTTGGTTTCAACGTTCATACTATCATTTTTATAACTTAAAAGTGACTCTCGAATCCAGATGTCTACATGCCAATTTTAATGTTCTGATAACTTGTTCAGTATATTTCAGGATTATGGATATAAAATCGGCTCATTTGCCCTACATACTTATGAATCAAGTTAATAATTTATAATTCAAATTAATATAATCATTATTATAGCTGTTATAATTATTATTAAAATTTATTTTATAATTATGGCTTATATAAAACTATACTAGCGCTAATTTCGCACCTACGTACGCCAAAACAAAACAAGAATAAAGAGTTTTTGAATCTATCGTACTCACTATACAATAATATGGTCAAAGTTATGTATTTATATGAATATACACGTTGCTATGAAACATTAAACTCAACAAAGTATATTGTACTTTTAACTATCTCCGACTTATTATTGATTTGATTCGCCGTCGAATATCGTCACAGTGATGCTGAAGAAATTGTTTCTTAAATAAGTATAATATCAATATGGTTTTACATCATGAGATTGCTTTCATGTACATAATTTTATTTTGTGTATTGTTGTATAAAACACAATTTAAGTTAGCACTTTTCAATCGTAGGAATAATGCTTATAAGAATGTTAATCTTCTCAACGGGCTGGTTAGTCTTCCATCTTGTTCTGTTTATAACTGAAAAAGTAGTCTTAATACAAAAATAATATAATTAATTGCTCCATACATCATAATCTATGAACCTTATAATCAATTATAAACTAGTTGACGCAATATAATAACCAAATATGAACCACATAGATCGAATAAATAATAATCATTGACATTAATTAAACTATTTCCATCTTTAAGCAGTTTTCTATTAGCCTAAATAAGCCATTAGTAATATGATCTGTATGATATCGTGTGATCTAAACGACTATTTGAGCTATATCGGTTGGTATATTAATATGAAGTTGGGCGTCCCGCTGTGCTAACAATCAATTTATTGCGCTAAAGACACGGCCTCTAGAGACAAATTGCGTGTATCCAAGTTTGTCACTGATCCAACAAGTAGATCGTAATCTGGTGTAGTGCACGGTTATGTTTTTCGCAGTGATTCTTATAATTTCAATAAATAAAAACAATGCATTTTTTATTTCATTACCTAGTCCTTTTAAACGTCTGACTTAATAGAAGAAGGTTTGTACTTTGTTTGTTTGTTTGTTCATAAGAGAAAATAATACCTAGTAGAGCCTACTCTACTATAATTTTCTTTATATTGAACCTTACTATAATTTAAGTACCTACCTATACTAAGACGATCTTTAGGCTAGTACTAAAGCGATATCTTCTGAAACGTTACGTTATGTATGATTGTTTTTTAAATATTTAGTTTTTTTTATTAAACTTCATAATTATGTAAATCTTGTGACCTATATAGATAATTGTTTTTATTTATATGAGGATTCTACCGCTACTCTTATTTTAATATACAACCTTGTATATATTCTGGTACTGTTTTATGGATGATAGATATTATAACCCACAGGAATCCCGTATAAAATTTGACCTTCCATACTGGTTATCAATCCATTGAACATGTCCATAATTGGCCGGCTATTGTATATTCGGGCACCCCGATGTGCACCCCGTCAATCAGCTGATATTCCCGTGACGTGACGTGAGACGTCAAATGTGACGTGTGATTTTTATTGGAATATCGATGTGGTGTTTTGGACTTTAAAATTGTATCATCATTCAAGACTTTTGTTGTGATAATTGCATATTCGTGATAATTGCATTATTTTATAACATTTTGATTTATATTTATTCATTAAAATAAAGCTTAAATTTTCTTTTTTCAGAGTTGCAGTGCGTACTCCACATAACAATAATGTTGTTCACCAGATAAAAAATTATTTTAGTTAACACATCAAACACACAATAATTATCTTCCCAGACATGTTGAAAAACAACGCATTACTCCGTAGGTATAACATTTCAATTTAAAAACCTCATCAACTTTACTTGCGTAAAGGCATTCGCATTTCCCGCCAATTGCTACGTCACTCAGCCTTAAGCAAATAAAGGGAATTTACAGCTGCTATCCTTAAAGATAATCTTTACACTTAATGCTTGAAGAAATTAAGATATCCTAAGATAAATAAGAAAAATAAAAATACTGTCCAGGAATGACCAAATTATTCTTATTTGAAACATAGAAACATAGTCTATTTGCGAACATGCTTTGAAATTTAATTTTACATGGTAGCTCAATATGTAACTGTATCAAATAAATTTTAATTTTCTCTAAAAAGCAACACGATTTCAATGCACGCAATAAAAACAAAACTTTGTGCGGACTGTACGTTACAAATTCTTATCCCGGAATTTGCACCCCCCTACCTACGGAATAAAGCCCATTTCGCTGCGCAACAAAATTATAAAATTGATACATATTTATTTGCAAAATCCAATTTTCCCCTGACAAGTCATCTGTCAAAAGTAAATGCGGGGTGTTATATGGGTATCTAAGTAACAAGGATTTTGACAGAAACTTATTATAACTCAGCTGGATTTGCTTGGTATGATTGAGTGTGAAGTGCAAGGTGGACGGAGTTCAAATGACACGTCAGATGTAACAAGGTTTTAATCATTACAGCTTCATTTGAATGATGAAATGTGAAAAGTGGGTGTTAAAAAGGGTTGTGCAAAAATGAAGAGGTGATTTTGGACATTGCATTTTTATATTTCTTGGTGGGAAATGTATTATTCTGGAACATACAAAAGTCTGATGATTTATATACATAATTATAAAATATTGAAAAAAAAATAGTTTTTATTACATAAACTATTGCCAATGATAAACAATATAACAAGATAGTTCACTAGTTAAATCCATTGATACGATACCATCGATCGAAAATCTTATTGGTTCAATACATTATTTTGTTCAGTAACAAAGTTAGAAAATGCATGCAAGTAAATATTAAATTAAAATTAGCCGCTTGCATCAAAATAAGATAACACCCATATAAATTATAAATAAATATTAAAACTCCCATCCATTAAAGATCATCATCAGCTCTCACCAATATAAATTACATTTATCATCATCTTCAGTCTCTAATTGGTCCATAATCTGAAATCTGAGGTAAATGTTCTCGAAAGATGTTATTATTCATCACGACCTAGCGCATCAGTCTTAATCTGTCGTTGTGGAGACTAACACGCCTTGCCACTCTGTTGATACCATCGTTTTGATATTATCTATGTTTATTAACTACTGCTTGCTCTGAAACTTATAGAGCAAATCGATTTTAATAGGAGTAATATTTCTAGTAGGAAAGTTTGACCATAGGATTCTTTGGGTCTTATTAGTCCTAATATTATCTTGTTTTAAACGTTTATGTTCGGGTTATACTGCGATAGACTATTCTGAATTAATACAAAGCATTATTCTTTTTAGAGTCCCCAGAAGAGGGTGCAGATACAAATTTAAGACATTACGCTAATCGAATAGTAAATATAATAAAAAAAAAAAATTTGGAAATGCGTATCGTTGTTAAACAATTTCTAAAAATAATACAGATATAATGATGAATCGAGATTGTAACTATGTAGTTTATAGCCACATATATTATGGCAATTATGAACAACGGTACCTTTCAGGAAACAGAACTAATACCAAATATTTTTCCATCTTCCTTCCTTGTTTAACAGAGCTAAATAGTAAAACGTGCCTAAAACAACATCATAAATAAATAACGCTGTATTGAGCCATACATATTCGCTGTGAACAATGAATCTCTTGTTCCCGGGGGAAATCTAACATTATTTGTTAACTCGCAACCGCCATGACAGACTACGTAAGCGAACACTTTCATACTATCAAAATTTCACGCCACAAAAACTTTTTCCCGAGCACTAGGTACTCGGTTACACGATAGTAGATTGTTTCGTTTCTAGGGAACTTGAAATTGCGATTGAACTAACTAATCATCAAATAAATAAATCCCTTGCGTTGTCGGATAGTAATTATAGGTAAATGGTAATAAGGTAAGCTAGATATTTTATGCTAAACATAACTAGATGACATAATATGTATTATTCCTTTATAATGAGCTATCCATACTCATATTATAAATGCGAAAGTAACTATGTCTGTCTGTCTGTTACTCAATCACGCCTAAACTACTGAACCAATTTGCATGAAATTTAGTATGAAGATATTTTGATACCCGAGAAAGGACATAGGCTACCTTTTATTGCGAAATAATATGTACCACGAAGCCGGGGTGGACCTCTAGTTTTCTATAAATTTAAATCGTTGTCACATTCATTATTCTAGTATCTCTGAAATGTTGCACGATAATGAAATCGTTCTGAATGCATTGTAGCTAATTAAGAGGTCAACATATTTTCAATTACATATTATTAAGGTTTTAAACATAGAGATTTAATAGCAGCTCATGACAAAAACGTGAAACTTCTAATAACAAAGCAAAAGCCTCATTAAACACACAAAATGGTCACTTCGAGCTGCAATTTTACTAGACAGCAAAATTGCTTCAGTTACGAGTTAAAACAATAAAAATGCAAATGTTTAATTTCTTAAACGTTCCGCCTTATAAACTGCATGGAGATTCCGCCAATTCGAAATATCCACAAAGCATCGGGCAGCGAAATTAAACGCGTAATTACGGTGCTTATCCAATTTGGCAAGGAGAAAAACGCGACCCCCCGTTGCACAGGAAATTTGTTTTAAAATTCGACAACAATGGGGAGATGTTGAGATAATTTCGTACGAGCGGGGCATGACGGTGCTATCCAAGTATCCAGCTATCCAGTGAGCGGTTAATGATACCCTGAGCGTGGATTTCAATGGGCCTCATGCGGGAACAATCTGAAATCTTCAATTGGAAATCGCGTGTCTTCCACGCACCGGGCTGCGTACGCAAAGAAGATAACTGAGATACCGCGAATGCAATGTGATATTAAATTGTGAAGCAATTAATGGAATTGTCAGCTTGCTTCTGTATCATTGCGCTTATAATGCGCTTTAAAGTAAGAATTGGTTGCTTCCTATACTTTACAATAAGGCAGCACTAAAGTAATAGTTTATTTTCATCCTGCAGTTACACTTTTTGTCCGTTTATTAGTTCTTATTAGAAAATTACCAATAAGAACTCTTATTAGATTATCTTTTTCAAATACAATATAAATGATATGATGAAACTACATGAAATGGGAAATAATAAAAGTTTATTTATTTCACTGTTCATTTTCCACATTATTTTTTGATTCCACAACAACCAACAATCATAAGTAGACTTTAATAACACCACATGCTGTAGCACTTCTGTACCTCGTATATCCGATCATTGTAAAATTCAACTAACAATTTTTTTTCTAACATAAATCTCAACTCAGGCTGAAAAGAAGGAACTCTTATTATACAATCAAATATCACATAAATCACTAAAATTATAAACGACTTTTCACTTTTTACAAACACTGAAAACTGTCGTATATCACAATCAAATGGGGGTGTAACAACACTACCATCATAGTTAAAATTATTTCGATCATAAAAAAAGATATCGCTTCGAAAGAACGTAAATTAAATTTACTATCGAAAACACGTATAAAATACTGCCATCATAATATTAATATTTCCTCTAATCAAAGAAATCGACGCTTATAATAAAGCTCATCGATCAAACAAGAATTCTTGACCGCCACCGCAAATATTCACTTAATTTATCCTGTTACACGAAAGTAACACGTAATACTATAGACATTTGTTCTATTATTGCTTAAAGAATTATGCGTCTGTTTGCAGTATTTACATTCATAACTTATCACGGCCAATGTTCTCTATATCTTTATATTTAGATGGGACGTAGATTAAAACATAGTTTTATAATCAATTATGCGACCTCATTAATATTATAATGTCAATGTGGGCTCATTATCTAAGAATAAAGTTTTTGTATATTAAGTATCATTTTAATTTATAATACACACTATAAAGGAATATGAATTTATTTTTTATTATTCAACAACGTAACATCACAAACTATTTAATTTAATAAAACTAAATTCATTTAATCTTCATATATTTTTTGAAACCAGACTTTAAAGCTTTAATATTATTAATTGTTTTCTTCAACAAAAGCACCAAAAGCACAATACCAATTCTCAAGTGAAAACGCGGGCCTCCAAGCGCGTGCCCAATCCAAAACATTATAAATAATCATAATAATTGTCGGTAGGTACATCTAACGAAGCGCACCGTGCATAATATATTCGTGACGCCTCACATCGTATGGAACATTAATAACTGGTAGTACAATAACAATTGATAAGCTGTAAACCGATTACGTTGATCGCTCGTCAGTCAATGTGACAGAACCACAAATGGCGTAGCGGTATATGAACAAGATATCTGTGATCTGATTTTTATCGAATCGAGCAACACGATTGGTGACTAACTGAATAAATACCTTTTGCAATAGCGCATTGTAAAAAGTTACATTTTTTAATGTTCGGGAACCAGGATCTGGCAGATGCTAATAATAACTGAGCTTATTCTTCTAAGAGCTAATACGCCTACATACATAACATTCAAACGATATTTTATATACGTTACAAAGTTACAAAGCATCTTCGTACATATTTTGACAAAAATACATACTTTTTGAATTTTCCTGAAAAAGGTACTTAACGCTTCAAAACAAAGTGTATATTCGATCTTTTCCTTTGTTCCAAAACAAGTGAATCTATCTCATAATAACAGACAAGCAAAGCGCATGAATGTTTAATACCCCAAGAAATTTCTATAACGATACAAATAAACTTGTACCTTATAAAAAGTGAACGCAAACAGCATCAAATTCCTCAACTCGTTTAAAATTCATGAGAACAGAGAGCAAACAAAAAAGGCTATTGTAATTTGAGAAACATTACAATAAGGCCTCAATTTTATATTATCGAATAGCAAAATAAGACTATCAAATAGAGGGCGGGCTAAATTGCAGTATGGTCGCGATCACGTTGGATAGATAGTACCAACTTGAACAATAACCTAAGCTCTTCCTTTGACAATGTATACTAAGGACCATCACATACAGAGATATACGTTTTGAGCACCTGTGTTCACTTTAAGTTTAATTTTCAATAATTTTGTGCATTCTAAACTGAATAATTGTAAATTAATTATATTTGAACCAATTTATTATGGCTCTAAGAATAAATAAGAGATATACATAATTAAAAACAGCTTATATCAATTGATGTATTATGTGAATATTTTTAAAAGATAGAGTCATGTATTTTTTTGCATCGCCAATTACCACAACCTCTCAGAAAATCGATATTAAATATTTACCATATTATTAGCATCTACTTTTATAATTCTACTTAATAATTTCGCATATAGTTAGTAACAACAATAACTTAGGATCTTTATCGACGGACGTTTTGACAGTTAATGGACATTTTAAGAACCATTGTCTTCAACTGATTTAATTAAAAATATCCTGATGATTATACATGTAATAAAAAATGATTCTATTGAAACACCAAATGTATAAGTTTGTAAAAATCTTTATTCGAGTAAACATAATTTTATCCGCTAATCCTATTGTATGCTTAAGGCCTTATTCCCGACTTTCTAGCCACTTTCAAATCGGCTGAGTCCTGTACAGACAATGCCTATTCATAACTCATAATAATATCAAGTGTTGAGATCTCAGTGATACACACAAAATCGATCAATAACCTGAGGAAATGGAAACTATCAAATTGATATATCAGAAAGCTATAATCACGTGTACGCAATTTATTATAGGCAATTCAATAACTATATATCGGAACCCTCAAGTCTTTTATAATTACCAGTTGCATATAGCAATGCCGGTGGTCCGACCGTCTCGAACTATCAGTTATTTAAGTATATCCACTAAACATGTATTATGGTAATCGTTCAGACGTGAAATGTAATAGAATTTGAATTATGTTTATAAATATGTGATACGTAAGAGATAATACTATCGTATACGTAGATTATATTCTGTGATACTTTTGTTATAAATTTAAAATAAGCTAATCTCTATCAATACAGCGATTCTCATGTTTTATTGAAAATCTTATTATTAATCGCTCTATGTTGTATTCATATGATTTAAGATGAGATTGCTCCACTATTTGGAATATTAAATGTAAAGCTGATTGATTTAGAGCTAATATAAAATTAAATTTATATTGTATGTATTCGATTTTGTATTCTGAATTACGCAGTTACAATTCAAATGTATGAGCACATTCTAAATTAATGTGAGAATGTAAAAACAATCGATGTTTTATTGTAATTATTATGATTGCTTTTTATTGCATTGATCATTACAAATTTTAAATGTATTCATGTTTTAAGCTGAAATAACGTTTCAGTACTGTAATCAATATTGGTTTTTTGACAGATTGCCTTACAGAACAATGGTGTATCGTGGTTTTACTTGTAACAATTTATTGACTATCATAAAGTGGATTATTACTATAAATAACTCAATAATCAACATATATCTACCATAACTCGAGTGGAATAAAAAGCGGGCCCATCACGACACCGCTCTGCCAACTTGCTTTCGATCGAAAAAATTGAATTTTATTCATGAAAGAAACGTTAACATCGAGTTTATGTTAAATTTCGTAGTGTAATGGAAACAATGTATAATGCATTGGGTTCGTTCGACACAATGACGTATGGAGTAGAGTCGTTTGATGTTAGGGACAAACGGGAATATAGAAATATCAAATAAACCGTCACGAGTGCCGGGAAGTTTTTCTCACATTTCCGCGAGGGGCTTCTTATATTTTTTGGCGCTATTCGGTACCATTTTTATGTCTTCCATATTTAAACAAAAGCAAAAGTCAATGTTCGCCTTTAAGTGAACGCCGCATTTGCGCATAATTGGTAGGTAGCCCTTTTTGCGCATGAGACGAATACGAAATAACTCGAACAATAATTTAAGTTTTTCGATGTTAAATTCAGATGGTCATTGTGTTTTCAGTACGCAGCAGTAAGTGAGACGGACTAAAAAATTGTCTGACATGATGCAACTACCCAAATATGTGCGTCACTTTTTATTCAGCAAATGATCTTAGTTAATGATAAATCATTGTCGAAAAAAGCTTCAACTGAACGTTTTTATCGTTCGAACGAATTGCTTATTTTTAATAAGCACCAAATGAAATTCTACAATTACGAACTCCGAAGATAAAAATGTTGATATACGTACTTATATTTGCGACTTCCTCTTTCGCAAAATATTTCTTTTCATAGCAAGATTTTTTCTATATAAAAATAATTTAAATGCAAATAACAAAACAACTACTGAATTCCGACCATATATTTAAGCGTCTTGAATGAACAATAGCGCGAAATATCTAATCGATAAATCTGAATTTTTCTATAAATATCTTGAAAAAATAAAAGCTCGATCGATAGTCTGAGATTGGCATCTGCTTAAACATTCTTAAGATCAAGATAGGCGATAGATTGTCTATAAACACAATGTGTATGATTAGGGTTATCAACTGATCGAATGAATTTTGCATAAATGAAACAATTCCAATAGGGCCTATAAAAATGAACACGAATCATGAATTTATTAAAATAGTTTATTATTATTTATTAATGACCCTTTTTATTTATTGGCTAAGAAACTAAATTCAAACTGTTCCAAAACGATATTTATTTCATAGAAATGTCATTAATTTCATAACACATCCATTGAAAAACTCGTCTCAATCAATCTGACTATGATCTGACTTAATTTTAAGGAGTTTTTTTTTATGTTTTATGGAGGCAAACGAGCAGACCTAGACGCACTGCCTGATGGTAAGCATATATTGCGTCGCCCATTGACGATCAAAATAGATGTTATGGGTGTTGCCTACCAGAAAGGTGTAAGTGACGTAATTGCTATATATGGTCAGACATTTGACAACCCTATTGGATATTGGTGGAAGGCGTGACCTGCGCGTAGGCAATGCGTCGGTGGACAATGTTTAAGCTTACATCCAAATATTGAGACCGAGATGCTATCGGATATTATAATGTTCTTTTATTAGTATTTACACAAGTATAGATTGAGATTCGATCTGTGATGGCTAGAAATTGCTGGTTAGCTTCGGTAATTGTTTGTTGCTATTTTAATTATACCTATACCTATATAAAAAAAACAGAAGTATTATTTAGATATGATATTGAATCTAAAATCTTAACTAAATACGGGATAAGATACAAATAATAAATAAAGCATACAACAGGCATTTTAAGAATATGGATAACTTAATAAACTCGTATCGACCTGCTGATATCGATGTCATCATAAATCAATATTTTATTTTTAAGCGAATTTACAATCCTGTCCGTAATGTGGTTTATTTATATTGTGTTTATATTGTATATTTTATGTTTCATGTCTACCTAGACACTACAGTCTTTTTTGTTTGAATTTATACAAAAATGATTTGGTAATCTCTATAGATATTAAGGGCTTGGTCTAGTAGTGCAAACAAATGCATCCTGTCATCCTATATGTAAATAATACAAATGTACTAAGCGAAAGTTGCTCCACTTAATTTTTAAAAATTAAATAATTCGTATAATTTAATATTCGTAATAAGTACCAAAAATGACAATTTGAAACAATTTTCGTGAAAATTACACCGGGTGATTTTTTTTATCAGTACACAAGATTTGCGAATACTTTCTATTGATATCTTCAACTTCATGTTTATATAACTGATCAACTCTTCAAAGAAATTTGGACGAAATATAAAAAAAAATAAGCTTTCCATACAAAATGCATAACTCTATACATTTTTTTCGACCTAAGTTTCTTAGTGAAAGTTGTTCAGTTTAACTAATAAAACGGATAAACAAATTTTGTATACATATAATAAAAAAAAAATGTAATGTTTGTGTTAAAAAAATTATAAAATAGAAAAATACGCAAATGAAAACAAAAGATATTTATTTCTGACTAGCTTCCGCCCGCGACTCCGTCCGCGCGGATGTCAGTCTTCGCGTCTTCTACAGATTTATTGTATTATGTATAATATATAGATTTATATTTATAAACCTAATAAATCTTTTGCTAGCATTCTGATGCTTTATCGGTTGCACTGGATTTATCTCTTTTTTTTCAATCGCTTGAATGATATAGGATGGGTCCTTGATGGCATCGAATGCTGAAGTCTCGAATCAATCAATTCTGACAGTAGGCAATTTATGTAAAATCTTGATAATGGTCCATCATTTTATTTTGCCTAAACGTTACATACTTTTTATATATTCTATTTTTAACGAATGATTCACTCCAGTCCAAACAGCAAATAAGCAGACTTCTGCTTCTGCAACGTTTAGTTGTCCCTGAATTCGGAAAAAATAGTCATGATTCTTATCTATGACAAAAGTGTTATTTTTTGCATTGTATTTCAAATATTAAATTTTTTTTTAACCGCATCTTCCGCATTCATGTCTTTTGCCGGAATTAGACATTTAACTTCTACTAGTCCCATTTTCCCTTTTTGATATGGGAGTGTATAAAGTAATTTTTTTAGATATTTCTCGTTATACTTTTAAAAAGTTATTATTGTCATTTTGCTCATTAGGTAAAGTAATTTCGATATCAGTTTTAAGTTTTTTGATACCTGCAATAATAACGTCATAATCGCCTGCACATACTTATCGATTACACCCTGTATACAATCCACCATCCACATTCATAATGTTTTCCTGTCCTCCTCTCCTTTACGCTGTTCACCGATACATTTTAAATGAGTAAATCTGCTACCACTGAAGGATGTTTCATTGTGATCAGCAAATTTTCACCACTGTTGTCGATTATTTGTTTTTCATTTTTAATCAGCAATTGGGAATCATCAATTTTGTTTTTTGCAGATTGGTGATGTACCCTAACAATACGTCGAAAAGGGAAAGCATCAACGAATTATCGTTTTCGTCCTCTTTTTTTATTCTTCGCGTCTCTGTTACTTCTGTTTGTTTAGTTCTCAACACCCACTGAATTTTCTATGTTATTGTGATCTTCCATTACATCTGAGTTTTGATGATGTGATGATAATCCATTCGTTTTAATATTGGTACTTAGAGTTGGTAGACTAAACTAGAAATGGCGGACTAAATTTGTCAGCGCGTCTGTAAGATCAGAATATAAAACCAACATCCTGTATTTAAGTTACAAAATTAATAATTAAACAACATGCCGCTACGTTGAAAATGACTAGAAGAAAAAATTAAAACACCTCGGCATATAATTTTGGAGTAAACAAATCATTTTCCCCGTATGGGGATTTCCCCGGATGAACTTGGAAAGTTCAAGTTCTCAATACAAGTTTATATTATATGTATTTCGTATTTCTCAAACGAAAAATAAACATTTTTGGAACTTCAAAAAAAATATATTATAAGAAAATTTATGAGCTTACTTTAGTTTTAAAGAAATATACATCCCTTTACTGACACCCCGTAAAATAAAGAAATTGTTGCCAATCACCTTTGCAATCTATTTGGTTTCATTAACTTTATGTTCGAAGATAATTTTTTTTCTAGTAGTTACACGCGTATTTTTTTCGTTTATTTTCCATATCGAAAGCAAATGTTTAAAAATACGAATATTTGCACAAAACTAAGATAAAAATAATCAATTAACAAAAATATTAAATTTAATGAAGTAGAGCAACTTTCACTTCGGTATGAAGGAAAATCGAGCGTAGAGCACACGTCAGAACGCTCCGGCCCAAGGAGCGCGACTAAAGAAATTCGCTAGGATTTTTCCTAATTATTTTAAATATATTTTAATATTTAAAGAATTATCAAAATTCAAAAAAAAAAAATTTAAAGGATTAATACTCATTGGTCTTCAACCAACTCGAATAAATTAATGGAAAAAATAACTTTTAGCAGTATTTATCAATAGATTTTGTAAGGCAAAAAATGGGAAATTTAATGAATTTATAACGTTCTAATTAAGAAAATCATAAGTTTTTCGGCAATTGTATTCAGCAGTTTTTAATAACGACTATATAAGGATAATAATGTGCTGATCAGATTGTGTAAATTGTAATCGGTTGCAACGAAGTGAGTGCACAAACTTAGCTCGAAATGATTTTGGGAGAAAGAGACTTATCTTGAAGGCCTGATTAAGGTAATATAAAGTAACTTTATAAATGTGAAAAAATTCACGCGCATTGCGTATATAACACTAATTGATAAACAAGGAAAAAAAATTCAGTTTATCATTTCATTAGCCGGGAAAAAATTGTCAAATAACTTGTTGAAAACGCAATTTTGCTAGACTGCAGCCTTAACTTATTGATATTGATCGTTTAGTTCAATTTAATTTCGCGAGTAATAACGAAAATATATTTCATCTCGCTAGTCAAGGGTTTTTTTTAATCCTATTAAAATCATTTAACAACATACAAGAAGCTGATCACTGCAAAGAAAATATATGAAACAGATGTGAAAAGCATCTGCCTCACACAGGGGCGAAGCCTCATTATATTTCATGACTTTTTACTAATCTTATATATAAAATTCTCGTGTCACAATGTTAGTCTGCATACTCCTCCGAAACGGGTGGACCGATTCTCATGAAATTTTCTGTGCATATCGGGTAAGTCTGAGAATCGGCCAACATCTATTTTTCATATGTACCACGGGCGAAGCCGGGGCGGACCGCTAGTAACTTATACAATCATTTGAAGTACTTAATACCATTAATTTAAGATACCAAAAGAAAGATTGGCCGAATTATACGACTATAATATGTATATATGGCTTCATGGAGAAGTTTGAAGAATTGAGTTTAAATGTTTTTCTAAAAAACAGCAGTTCCTTCTTCTTTTACATTATCATTACAAATATTGCATTTAATTTAAATTATTATTATACTACAAAACATAAATTGAACATAAGAGGGGAAACTCCACGTATTTTCGTGTTCCATTACGCAAAACCAACAACACCGGTAACAGCTCTATCTAAATTGTCCCATAACAAAGTTAGAACAAATAGTGAGTGGGATAGACGTAGTTTTATTCAAATTCGCACGTGAACGCGGCATCGCGATAGGCGCCGGGGTTCAAAGTTAATTAAACGAATCACGACACGACTATTGGCCCGTTGTTGTATTGTAGACCTGCCTGGTTGTATGGACTTAGAAAATCGTACAATACGTTCGTTTTGTTTCTTTAAAATAATAAATGCAAAAACTTGTCCATTCCAAATAAATAAATATATTATGTACGACACAGGCTCTCCTGGTTTTGGTATGTATTTAGTGATATTTAATAATAGTTTTCTGTACGAAAAAAAATAAATCATACATTTAATTAATGTGACTAAGGTGAAGAAGTCTTAGTTTTTTTGTACCACTTATGTGTAGGTATTGAGAAATAATTTGGAAAATCCAAAAGTGCACGCCTCATAATTTTTTTTTAATAAATATTTATTAATTATTATTTTTGTTTATTTAATAACAATTAAACCACATCGAATCAGACCCTGAAAAATGAAAGGGTTCTATTCCTGAGCATACTCAAGCGTAAGAGAAAAAAAAAGACTCGATTAGTAAAGTATTTCGGTCGCTATCGTGTTAACAAGAAAAAGGATCCGCACATACAGACACACGGACGTCCAAGACAGAACTTTTTTAAACTGTTTTTTAACTAGTTTAAATAACAAAAATGACATCAAAAATATCATGAACGTTAAAAATAGTGTTTTTTCTTAATATGTGTGTGTATGTATTATCTTACAAGTGCAATGTATGATACATAAAGACATTTTAAGTTTGAATAATCAGATGTTTTGCGCGAAGTGACAGTAGTACCCACCTCAACGCTTCGCTTATGAGGCGTGCAAAAATACAAAGGTCGTATCTATGTAACTTCAACTGACACCAAAGTACCAGGGCTATATAACCGCGAGGAGGAGCAAATGAGACCTATTAGTACTTGCCACATGAGGAATCCGCGTAAGACCCTCGGCTGTTTGTCGAGATGTGATCACTTTAACTCTTTGCGCGCTGCTCTCCTAGTACTTTTTTTGCAAGTTACAAAGGTAAAGAATAGTAAATATGCCTAAAAATCAATATAAAATATTTAAATTTTCCGTGTCGATATATTAATCTTACTGTACATTTTTTTTATTAAATATATGACTATTTTCCAAAAAATATCAAATATTTTTACATCGACAGAGCAGAGAACCTTTCATTTAATATCATATTTCTTCAACGCCATCATAAAACAACTTGAGAAAACGATGTCACCATATCAGAAATCTAATAAAATATTATCCTTTAAAACGTTTATGAGTTAAAATATCGAAATACATAATATATCTTTATATGGCACTGATTTATCGATGTTACCAGTTGACATATCTTATTACTATTGTTTAACGAATCCCATGTTTTTCAATAAAAGGTGCGACTCTATTTCACCGCCCAGTAATACAGATTTTAATTCGACGCAACCTGATCCGTTGACACCTTAATGTTCTTACTTTCATGACACTATAAACTACAATTTTACTGGGTATAAAAGAAACAATAATATAAATAAAGCGTGTTAAGCCAATCAAGAATATTTACGATTATACGGGGGAACTGTGTAGGGAACTTTCAATATTCTGCTTTATTCTTGCCATTTAACTTAAACCTGTATGGGAATTTTATTGTATTATTGATAAGAAGTCAAGAAAAAAAATTGTTTTTTGGTAGTTAAATTTGATTAGACTCCAGTGTTATTCTAATTAGCATTTAGCATAGCCGACCGCATTTACGTTTAAAATTTACAATTTTAATAAAATATGATCATTAGGGGTTTAATAATAAAAGAATATATTCTGTTACTCAATGATAGGGTACTTATCATACGAAAACCTAGATTCAAAAATGGTACATTAATATTTCCCTTATATAATAATTTATCCATGAAAAAAAGCCAAAATTTGTACTCAAACGCTAAAAGAAATCACTCCCAAATTAATACATAATGCTATTTATTATTCAACACAAACGTGAAAGTAGCTTTCAATTAATTTAAACATTGAACCAAATAAATCTAACTTGTACCGCAAACAGACTTCAGGCAAGCTAATAAAATATTTAGGTATACAGCCCACTTAAAATTCACGTACGCATTAAATCGTTCACATAGCCTCATAACGGATTCTGTAATTTGCCCATACGTCTTGTTATGGTCGTTTCACAAGATTAAAACCCCGGCTACCCTTCATAAATCGCGCCCAAACACACCTCGATTCGTTTATTATTAAACCCCTCTTGAAAAACGTATCCTAGATGAATCGTCAATACAGTTGCGATTCCGAGTTCCCTGTCTATAAACTAAATATTTCAGCGGAACCTTAAATAAAACTGACTTCATGCATGTTAAAGTATCATCATGCGGTCGAAATTGTGGTTTATTCGGGGCAAGGGACTGCTTTATGACGACGCTTTTATTGGCGAGTGTCAATAGTAAAACCGATGGTCATTTATGTTTGGACAGCGAATTTTTGAGTGTTCGTAAAAATGTAACTGGTTGTCGTATGGCTCTTCATATAAACTTCTATGGTATTGTTATTTGCCTGCCGAATAAGTGATGGGTTATGACTTATGAGATCCTTTAGAATACAAATCAAGGTGTATAAATGAAATTTGAATTTGTATGATATCTATATTATTACGAAATAGTTATGGCGCTATTATATCAAAATAAATTGCTTTTTGCAACACATAGGTACACTTTTCTGAGAAATCGTACCGTATCATTGCTGAATATTTTTTAAAGTATCTACGTTTATGCGCCTTTCATTTTGCGTTTTTACAATTTGCACTTAAAGCATATTGAGAAGCTCTTTTTTGAAGTCGGTTAAAAAAATCATGTAACAAGAATGTTCCAGGTTCCAGGAAGAAACTATAAAATTGAATCATGTTCGCGGTCGATTACAGATACGTTGTAGTTTTATGGTGACGTTGCTCCCGCGCAAGAACAGACATCACTGTATATATTTAATATATTATATACCAACCATAATTAAAAAATGTTCCATACGTTTTTGGATATCAAAGCTTTCTTTCATGACATATGTTCGTTTTCAAAAATTTGTAATTTTTGGCGCTTAAAAGAATCATAAAAGCAGAATAATTTTTGCAGGACGTCACAGGACTGGACTTCACTATTAAATTCATATATTTTTGAAGTGAAACTTCTTTATCGGGGTTGGAAGAAAATTTAGTGTAACATTTTTTCGTTACGCGTGACATTTTTCATGCATTTTTCCGTTACGCATGGTTACGCGCCATATTTTTCTTATCCCTACCACGCGTGATTCGACGTATTTCTGTAAAGTGCATATAGTAAATTATTTTTTGAAAAATAAGGTCATAAAGAAGTTTCACTTCTTACGTGTGTACACTAGTACACGTACACATTTTTTTTTCATTATGGGAATGAATGTGCTTCACGTTATTGAAGCTTTCAATCTTTGCCAATATCCCCAGAAAATATTACAAGACAGGTTTCATTTGATTAATTACTTATTGGAAATAATTTATTTACATGAAAGTTACAAAATTTCAATGTACATACAGATTTTTTGCCACAGAATTTTCTAAAAAATAAAAGTTTATAGTTACAAATAAACCATATAAAAGCATTATAGCAAATCATCAAGACGATTATATTTTTTCTTTAACTACAATATGCTACATCGAAAAATATTAAAGACAAATAATATTTCTGCCTTATCAAAAATTATACTTAATGCGATGTTCATTCGTTGGCTAACTCGATTTCAAATAAAAATATGTGTGCGCTGTATAAAAAATCAATCAGTCAGTTATTCATACAGCTGACCCCACGTTCTTAACCTTTTGAGTGTGTCTCATCCACAATTACTTACGTATTATTCAACTTGCTTATACTTCATTTATATTTGCATTATTAGAATGAAGTCTCCCGTATTTAAGTGTGACTAAAAATTATTAAGTGTAAACGAGAAGCGAGCGTTTTAATGTTCTATGTCTTGTTTACAATGTCAGGATTATGATAAGAAAAACCTTTGATTAAATAAATGTAGACATTCATAAAGACATAATGTAGGAATATTTTAGAGAATTTTAAGAATGAACACTATGAATTTTGAGAGGAACCCCCTGTATAAGTTTTGACATACGTCGTTCGTTCGACGTCGACGTTCATTGCAAAATATCCATGCAAAAAGTCGAAAGGTTGTCAAAATCAAATTATCGCAAAATTGAATTATTTTTATAGATAACGTAAGCATTAATTTGAAGATAATATAATAAAGCATTAACAAAAAGTCAGGGCTTATTGTCAGAAGGTATTATTGTAACAACGGCCATAATATCAAGATGTTGAAGCACCTGCGCGAATTAAGAAAATCATAGTTTTTATAATGAAGTTGGATGATGGCTCCGTGTACTAATTACTAATTTATGGGATTGTAGACTTGTCTAAAGGGCACAAAGTTCCGACGAATGTAAAGCGGTGTTCGCACTGTAGATTAGAATATATTCTAAATGTTTTATGCTAAATTAAATATATTTTACTACTTACTACTTACTTTAATAAATTAATTTTATCTTGCAATCTACTTACTAGTTATTGTAAGCGTAAGCATAATATTATAATAACAAGTAATAATTTAGACAAATAAAGCCAGAACAAATTGTGAAGTTTTAAAAATTGTTGGATTTTACGAAAAAGCACATAAAATATAATGAAATTTTATTTATAAGCACGTACTCTTTCCGTTAATAAAAACGATACAACCAATAAAAATGTGTATTATTAATATTCTCTCGTACAATCTTAATACAGACAATATAATTTAACGACTTAAAAATATGGAAACAATTACGCGCATATTCTCTTTGTCCCTTTATAATGACGATATCGGTTATCTCAACGCGTTTCTACGCCAATGTGTAAGGTGCTTAAATTTATAATCACATGCATCAATCAACCGACTTTTAATGAATTGTCTAAAGTAAAGGGTGAGTCTATAATCTTGTATAGGGTTACGTGTTTTTAATAAAGCTGGCGAAGTGTGTGTGACTCGTACAGGACGGGTTCCGTATTTGTAATTTGTAATAATTTATTATGTAAGTATTGTAATAAATGTGCGCTAAGTTTATTTTTACATAAATTTATAATACATATAAGAATATAGATATACACTTCTCATGAAAATTCTCTTTACATTATTCTCATATTTTACATTTTATATTAATTAAATAAAATCCGGTTTATGGAACCCTAAAAACAAGTTTGGTTATCAAAGATGCGCAGGGTTCACTTTTTATAGCGAAAGGGAAACGAATCTTATCGTATTGTTTACTGAGGTGTCAACATAAATTTATTTAAAAGATAATTTTGTTAAAAAACTAGATTGATGCAGAAGAGTTTGTGGTATTAGACTTTAGGTAATGGGTTAATTTTAATTTTTTGTTTAACAATACCGTCGTGGTATGTTTTTAGAATATATATTCTTAGAAAAGAGACTCTACATTATCAAGTTATTGAATTTTTTACCTAAATATCATTATTTACTTGACTGCTAGCTTGTAATATCATTAAACTATATATGAAAAAAAATTCATTAACAATAACGAAAAAAGGCAAGTATACTAACACCGGATCAATTAATAAGACGTTCTACATTTATTCCTCCTATTCCAAGCCTTATTCAAATTCACAGTTCACACCTATGAATGATACATTATTTCGAGTTAACAGACCAAAATTATGATAATCAACACCCGTTTATCGGTCAGGGAGGCTATTATGGCACAAAACAAATATGTGCTTATAATTCTGGCCTCGTGGGAAATTCCGACCAAATCCTACCACGAGTGATGGATGTACTAAAACGATCACTATCTGCTACTGTATCAATGGTAATATACTATTGTTATTCACGTTTACAATACATTTGTAGTGTTTCATTTCTAATATGTGGGTAGGGTTAGACGCGGGAGTAATTGAGTAGGTACATTTTTATGTAGGCACTCGACTAAAACTTGGATGGCAAAATCCAAAGCATAGGTATATTATTTATCCGACGTTGCGAAAACATCGGCAATGAATAAATCGCATTTAAAATCCGTTATTATGTCTTTAGTTTCTTAATGCGTACCTAATACCTACTGGCGTAAAATCAGGATGCACCGGAAATATAAAGTACATAAAGAAACTTTTTTCAGAAATATGGCATTTCATATACAATTCAGTAATAATAAATAGTGTTGTTTACAATTAAAGAGCTTTCCACAATCTCCATCGTAAATTGCTTATGTTAAATCTCTGTTTAAAGATTGTTTAAAGCCACTCAATACCGAACATGTTTGAAGTTAATTAAAAAGAATTTAACACGAAAGTCATTAATGTATTTCAAATTTCAAAGATGTGTTTACCGCAAAAACAAACATAAAATAAAAACGTTTAAGAATAGCTGCAAGTGTAACTGGCAAAAGTTAGTGTACAATGAAAAACAAACAATTATCCTTACATTAGATTAATGCGATGTACTACAAATACATTTTGAAATTATACATCTTCAACTGGAACAAATTAATTACAAATGATACATTGTTTGACACTCACTATCACGAATCATATGAAAGCTGCTACGAAAATCTATTCAACTTTCTACCATAGGAATTATAATATCAATTTGTCCGCCGACTAGTTCGGAACGAGTGCTCTGACAAATGCGTTGTGAATGTGGTTGTGAAGTATGTGCCGTGTCAATCGAATTGGATCCGGTCTAATATAAGATCAAGCGCTTGTAGTGCTGGATATTCTTTTTAAATCTATACTAATAATATAAAGCTTAAGAGTTAGTTTGTCTGAGCGCGCAAATCTCGGGAACTATTGGTCCGATTTGAAAAATTCTTCCGGTGTTAGATAGCCGGTGTTATATTTATCGAGGAAGGCTAGGCTTTTGTTATATATCAAAAATCTACTAAAACTAACTTTACTTTTACGTTATTATATAAATTGGTTCGCTGTGTGTACAACTTCGTGTAAGTTTTTGCAATGCTGCAGCCTCTAACAAAACAGTTGAGTATCAAGTGAATTTTATGTATTTTTTACAGAATATATGCTTTTATATTTATGTTTCTATAAAAATTCGTTTATAAATTAGAAGAAAGATCATTATTGTGAAATTCATTTATCAAGAATATTTATTCATTTTTAGTTTGAATAACGTTTACTTTATCTCATACTCGTATAAAGTAAAATAATTCAAAATCTTATTCATTATTTCGGAGAAAAGCTTAAGCTTACCCAAATATCCTATAAAACTCAATTCTTTTAGTGTATATGACAGGATTGTTTTTGAATTCATACATAATACAGCCAAATTAAAGCTTACACGTGGATACAGAAATCCCGTCATTTTCTACTGAGAAGCTATTTTTATTTCGAGTACAATACGACAGCGCTAACAAAGCGCTTGAATATAACAAACCACGTATGTGGAGCGTCCAAATCTTAAATCACAGTAGAACAATGAGAACATAGGCTCTACTTCAAACTAACCTAGTGTTTAGCCTTCGTTTTATCTTGCCGCTTTAATATGCGTTAACATGTCTCTGTATTTTCACTATTAACTGTTCAATTTATGCTCTTAAGTCTTACATAAAGAGAATTATTTGAATTTGTTTATCATCTGATTATCTTTACTAATAGTCCAACTTCACCTACATATAATTTTGAATGGAAGAATCATCCTATAATTATATTCAAAGAATCAGTTCTTGCATCTGTTTCAGGAAATTGTATCCGTTTCTTTATAGATAGTAAGATTTTCCAATCTTCCAACACCAAAGTAATGATGCATTCGTAGCTTCAAATTATCTAGTATAGCTACAATACACATTATAATTGACAAAATTATTATATTTACACTAGCGGTCCGCCCCGGCTTCGCCCGTGGTACATATTTACGTTTTCTCTACATAAAACCATCCTCGTACTTCAAGGAATATAATAAAAAAAGAATTATCGAAATCGGTTCAGCCGTTCTCGAGTTATGCGCTTACCAACACATTTTGCGATTCATTTTTATATATAAGATTTAACCAAATATAATTTCTTGCTCCTAATAAAACACGGTGTACGTAGAAAAAGAAACCTTATGCACTTAAGAATATCAGACATCATTAAAAATAACTTCCGGTAGGTATCAATTTATTAGGAGCGTGGTATTTACAATTTATCGGGAACACAATCATAAAAGCCCGTCAAATATCATTATCATTAAATGATGGATGGCTAATTCTTGCATGGTATCTGATAGACCCCGTATAAAGATGCGTGGGACACTCCACACAATGCATCATTTGAAGCAAGTAGCTGTATCGTAAGTGAATCGAACTTCGATCCAAAGATTTGACACTAAAAAGTATGGAGATTCATTACGAATTTCGTAAAGGTCTATGGTCGTGCGGCCTACCATTTGTATATGGATGCGTCAAAACGCATTGGTTAGCACGTCAAAGTTACTAATTGTACATTTCGATTCGTTTATAATGAAAATTTTGGATAGAGAATTTATATATCTGGCCGACCTCCTCACTATCAGCTAATAGTGTAACCTAAGTCCAACTTATTTTTGTTGTCATCAGTTGTAAGTTATGAGGATAGCTCGTAGTAAAAACATAGATAAATTAAAATAAATATGCTCAATAAATCACAAAAGCTTACTATCACATAAAACTTTCGTGTAGCCAATAAAGTATGCCCGCAATGCAAGTAACTGCAACACGTTTTAGGTCAGAACAAAAATTTGATCAGTAATTAACCATTAAAAGCTCACGTAGGCTATCTGCAAAGGCATTTGCCGTCAATGCACTCAGTAAGTATTTGAGTCCAACCGCTATATTCTTACTGTATTCCGTAAAACACCAATTAAATGTAAATTCCATATGTCAGGAACCTCGGATTGAAAGTACACGTATGCAAAGCATTTCTTGACATGTAAATTATCTTTCGAGTTCGAACTCCGACTGACAGATATAATATTTAATACAGCGCTCATTATTTCTACGCTCATTCTCGAAAACTTGAATAAGCAAACAAATTTGCCCAAATTATTCACTGACCATCATAAAATTACGACCGCGTGAGAAGGCTTTATGTTGAAATTCGATTGCATGAAAAATAAGGGTAAACATTTTTTGACGGCGCTGGTTAGAGCTTTCTAAACAAATCACTGTTTTAACATGGACTTGACTCTATTATTTTATTGTATCTATTCAAAACTTGCTTTGTTATAAATATCACTTCATAATTCACAACTTTGAATGTGGTGGGGCAACATTTGCAATGTTACAGAATTTATCTACGACCTCATATTAATCAGCAGCTATGAGAAATATTGTGATAAAGTTAAACACATTTCATTAAATAAATTATTGTAGGCATTATATTTTGAGTACTACTTATAAATTTCGTAAACCCCTATGTACAAAGAAAACGCGTCAGAAACGCTCCAATTATCCCCCGTATATTCCACACACGACATAGGACGTCTTCCGATATTTATGTTCTCATAAAACCCGAACATGCAGTATGTTCACAAACCGACGGTGTTGTATCCGATATAAAAGCGGCGACTATAAAACGAGAGCACTCTGCGAGTCATTGCTGATGATTACTTACCGGTGATTATAATTTGTTTGATTAGATTGAGGTAAATATGAATAATTAAGATTTATAAATAACAAATAAACGAGAGTTCATGTTGTAAGTGTTAGATAAATAATATAAATACTGTAAAAGTTTTGTAATTATTAATATATTTTAAACTAACTGTAGTTATCCTAAAAAATAATAATTACTCTTACAGTTTACTCAGAAAAGTAATCTTCAGCGAACAAAAAGCAAAATAACATTCAAAAACTTATTAACAGTTTTAGAGAAATGTGTGAATACTCAAATCTTATACAGTTGTGAAGCCCTTATTATTTTATTTGATATAATTATTGAATATTAATTTTTTTAAGAATAGCTTTTCTAATATTCAAAACCAACAACTAACAAGACACATTTTACATAAATACACCCACATTCTTATGATGCTGTAAATCTATAAGCAATCACGTAACACTTTTAAAACAACCGAAACACGGAATATTCGTCGATTCTATAAAATGTTTAATTCAATTTTATCAAAAGCTCGAACGTTAAACATAACCACAATTACGTAACCAGAATGATTTCTAAAACAGTATAGTTAAAAGAAGTAATTAACTTAATCAAAGCATGTTAATATCGAAGCTTCGGTATAGATTTATTCGTAGCTCTAATTGATTTTTTATCGTCATACATAAAACGGTAATTAAAATTCATCGACGAGCCATTTGCTTTAGACGACGTTTAAAATCAACGATAAATTGAATTTGCGGCCATATTTTATAATAGTTAATAATAAATAGCTTTGAATTACGAGACAAGGATATCAAAAGATCCATAAATACTTGCATAAACTATAAAGAAAATGCCGATGAGAATTCAAAATTAATATCAAAACGCGGAGCATTCTTCAGTTTATTAAAAAGCGATTTTGCAATGAAAAGAGATGGTACGGTTTATTCTGCGAAGTATTTAAGTTTCATTAAAATATGATTTATATTATGGTTTAAAAATATGTTTACATTATTATTAATTTAAGTATTATTGCGACATTAGTTCAAATAATAGTTTCCCTGTTTGTTATAATATATGTAGCATAGTTGATATGGAATTTGTCTATTTGATTTTGATGTGAATTTTTTTGCCCTAACGTAAAAAATTAGCTAGGTGTACTTATTTATCCGTATATTGTGATGAATTTAAAGAATTTTTATGTTACATTAGGCGAGACGATTTCTCGTAAAATAAAACGAGCGGTATGACAGGTCCATCAGCGGATAAAACTGGGCGGCGTAGTAAGTATCCTAAAAAGCTACGAATAAGACAATGATAGTTTAAATACTATAATGACGTAACAGTTTAAAATCTTAATAAAACCGAATCAATAGCTTGTATTGAAAAAATATAAATCGAACAGAAATTGATACGAATGTTGATTGAAAACGAAATGGCTTTATAGCTGAAGTTTATTCATCGTTTGACAACCTAATGGGAGTCGAGTCGGGTCTTAATTAGATAGTGCTATGGCCCCGGGCGGGGGAAATATTTTAATTTTAATGTTCCAACCCACGGCCACAATTTGGCATTAGTGCAAAACCATTAAATGGCACGTTTGATGATAAATAATGCGATATTGTGACCAGATAATGTTTGGTTTCAATTTTTTGTAAGGTTATGGATGCGGGTGGCGGTGACCAGTATCTGGATAGTTTAATTATTATTATTGCTAAGGGAGAAATGTTTTCATTTAAAGCAAATATTCTAGAGCAAACATGAAAACAAAAAGGTAATTTCATTATTAAATTAGGTTTCACCAACGGTAGAGTTTCTTTTTTTTATATAAGAGAGGTTAAATAAAAACCATTTTGGGTAAATATAAAAACAAACACTTTATGAGACAAGGAGGTAAAAGAAACAAAGATATCGCGTGCAAATAAATATGCAGAAAGTTATTAATAACGCATGTATGCCAACTTATGGCTTCTTACTGTGCACTGTATGAGACAGTGAGGAAAATTGGTAACCTTTAAGCTAAAGATTGTACGTAGGTACTAACCTAATTTAAATATAAAAATATGAACATACAACTTTCTAAATTTTATAGTATATTATATAATGTTCTGAACATGCTCTCTGGGAAGGAACTGTCTTCCTTAACACACGATTTTCATAGGTAGGAAAACAGAGCCACAACGTAATTGTACTGTATTAATTTTTGAACTCAATAAAAATATTTTTATTTATTTTTTTATTTTACTATGGCATAATATTACTTGATTTTGAGTGGCGAAGCTCCTTAGTATGAGTATGACCTAAACCCTACAGAAGCAATCACAAGGGAACCTTTAAAAACAAACAACATACAAAACGTTCGATATTCAAATTCAATTCTTTTTTTAAATTTTGTCGTCCCGTCCGCGTCGGTGACACGACTTGACAGATATCGGTTTAAAATAAAACGTAACGACAGATTATCCAACGGTCGCTACTGATGCTACGATAATGTCGTTATGTCGTAAGATGACGGTTTAATTTGAGTTTGAACTTTCAATTTAGTTAGCCGTGTTCATTATAATCGATCTGATAATACCGGTCCAAAATATTCCTAGCGGTGCATCTTTGTTCAATCTTATTTGGAGAAACTGTTCAATGTTGTCTGATATGCTAAACATCGTCTCGATTGTCCAGGTTGGCTCTGGAAAAATAATAAAATTAGGTACTGGGTTCAAAAATTTTTTACAAGATAGAAATAGATAATAGCCCATAATACATTATAGATACACATATACATAATATATAAAATGATCTTTTTGTGGAGGAACTATAATGACAATAATTTACAATAATAATAAAGATTATTTTTCCGACCCAAATATCGACCAATAGAATTGCACCATTCGACGTCACGTGGTACAACCTATTGTTTTCACAATAGGTTGTACCACGATTTTTCCTGAAAAACTTGACGACTTTATTTGTTTGCAGGGAACCTTGAGGGCCTTCCCAAATGTCGGCCAATAATTTCTTATTGGCCGACATTTGGGACGGGAAAAATAATCCCCCGAATACCACACGAGCTTCAAAATTATCTGGCATTTCCCTCAAGGTTCCCTGCAAACAATTAATAAAGTCGTCAAGTTTTTCAGGAAAAATTACTCGCGCTTCGCGCTCGTGATTTTTTAACCTTGACTGAAAACTTGACTCCTTCATTTGTTTGCAACGAACCTATCGGAAAATACCCGATAATTTTGAAGCTCTTGTGGTATTAAAAGTGAATATATTTATTCATTTAATATAAAATTTTCAGTGACCGGAAAGTCATAACAATGCATCTTTATACGATTGGCTCAATAACCTCAAAAAACAATATTGACATCGGAATCTCGAACGCCAATTAAAATTGTATGTAATTCAACATCATATAAATTTCGGGATGAATACAAAACGTTGTAAAATAAATAAAAAGATTTTTATGGTAATTGTAAATGATAAAGGGTGATCATTAAATTACAAGCAGCAATTTCGTTGATTTTACAGTCCATGTTTCCCGGTAGGGGGTAAGAAATAATCGCCTGCCTTCATCCAATAATCATGTCCTTGTCTTTTGCATTTCGTTAATGGTATTGCAAAAATTATGACATTTTTATAGCCCTTAATTACTGATATTTATTAGCATAATCTTATCTTATTTGATTTAAAGAACAATAAAACGGACGTTTACTGCAACATGTGTTTTGGGTACAAAAGGTTGCATTTCTTTTTTGGACATGAATACAAAAAAGTATAATATAATACCTATAGTAATTTACGCTGAAAGCTCGAAGTAGCTAGTAACAATTAAAAACATATTATTATCAGCACAAATACTATTACTAATTGCTGTCATTATAGACAAAACAACGATATTATAGATTTGTGACGTCATAGTCAAAAAACATACATTAGTGACGTCCTTTGTAAGTACCTACATATCAGCGAGCGAGGGCGTTCACAAACGAACATTCCCCGATGCTTGTAATCACAATCCCTCAGAACTGCGCCTGTAACAACAACATTGTATTAAATAGGTAAAAACTATAAACTATAAGAAATTGTAGAAAAATAAACAGATTCATTCAATCTCTAATTAAAAAATTATAAAAATACATTTACCCAAACATAATATCATTAAATGTTCGTGCCATAAGCACGTTCGTAAAGCTTCTGCACTTATTACAATTTTTATCTCAGCTCTCACAAAATACCCAACCGAATTTAGCAATACACGAAAAGGGGTATCAAATACGCTTACTAAACACTATTATAAATGTTCCGTGGAATGTTAACACGATAGCGTACCTCAGACAGGAAACACATTCCCGAAGCAAAAAAATATGATACTTTGGTACAATGAGCAAAAAAACTTTGATAAAAACTACGGTGCGCCGCTCTCACACTATAAAGATAATATTTATTTTAATAGAAACAATTTGTGCAAGCAATTGACGTAATTGCTTTTGTTTAACAGTTTTCTTATGTATAATTATCGTTTTTTGCATGCATTACAAATCATCGCACGTTGTTTTAGATACAATAAGATATCAGACGTTATTGCAAAAGCTTGCCAAGGCAGACATTTTTAATATTATTTAACAGGTCTTATAATTAATCATAACTATACCTCACAAATAATATTCAAAGTCGTTAACCTTCAGAGTTCTAACAGACGAACGGCAAGTTGTGAACGGCAGAGGCTAGCCGTCTTCAGCCGTCGCCACATATCGATGGCAGTAGTCGAAGCGTCGGCGGCAGCAGTCAATATGTCGACGGCTGCCGTCGAACTCTTAAGCACTTCAGTGTTGGTTTCAACCAACCATGTTACGTTTATGTTATACATATAACGTTTTGGCTATAACAACAGTATATAAAATAAAAAAATAAAATTACCCTCAATATGTATAAAATACCTAGTTTCAATTAAAAAACACAAGAATTTCAAGGTCATCAACTGACTTGACATCAGTTGACCCATGACATGTTGTAGCTCGCGTCCTTGAACTATTACGTGAATAAAAAACCTTATTTAAATTTTCCTATATGTAAGTAAAGTATATTTTTATGGCATAAATGTGGTAAGTCAAGACTCTACAATCTACATGTATTTGGTTTATACTCAAACAATGGCAAATACACCTCTTCCACTAGATAAAACATATTGTTATGTTGATACTTTTGAAGACTGCTTATTCATGTCAACTCAAACACTACTTTAAACGTCAATATAAATTTAAGCTAGAATATTATAGTGCACTCGAGTATCGTAACATATCCTACAAACGATGTGCAGTAAAAGTCATAGAACTTCCGTCTATATTTTGTGCTCCGGGTAGATTTTACTATTCAAATAAAGTTTCTTCTTTGTAAATAAACAATTAAAACATTACCTAAATCTGAATTACTTGAATTTATATTTTTGGTTTTATGGCATTCAAATGCTTTATAAATATAAATTTATAAAGAATAGAAAAAATGAATTACTTACTTGAATTGTATTATTGTACTTGAATTGTACTTGAATTGAATTACTTACTATCTGAATTACTTTCAAAAAATGCACATACGAATGCACATAATATGAATGAATATTTGAAAGTGAAAAATCGATTTTTAAATATAAGTTTCATGACACGTAGACTAAGTTATAAGGAAACTTAAAAACTTAAACTTTTTGATTAAGTTCACTTAATTCTAAAATATTTCACCCAATACATAAGTACCTACTAACCATATAAAATGATCTGTAATCAGCTACCATCTTCAGTAGAAAATCAAACGATCCTATAAGGTGGCCTTTGAAAGCGAAGCCGCCTCAACAGACAATATAGGTACTCACAATTTAACGGTAGAAAATGAACCTACATTATCCTACAGCCTATAGGTGACCATTTTAGTCACGGTTAATTAATTTCAAAGCTCTTAAACGGTAGTTGTCGTTCTTCCACCCTGTTCAAATGTCAACAACCGGCATGTTCAGCCTTGTACGCGGGTTCTTATACATCTGCACGTTTCAGATAATCTCTCTGATAAAAGCCCGTTAGATGACATATACGAGCTAAGCAGTAATTGAGGCTATTTAAATAGTATCGTCAAAATCCGTGCTAGCAAAGATGTTTTCTTTTCTAACACTATAATGATGGTATGGATATAAAGCTCTTTGCAATACAAAGTTCACAATGAAATTGAAGACCTCAATACAAACTCACTTCTGCTTTTCAGAACCTGTGAATATATTTCCATCAATCTTTATTAGTAAGTAAATTTAATAAATTTGTAAATACAAATATATCAAACTAGACACAAGAATCATCATTTCTTGTGCTCACAGTTTTATCTCACACAATATTGCGAATCAAATCCATAATATGAACTCACTAGCCCATCAATACGATTCCACTAGAAACACATTATGTTCCTGCAACAACACTTTTCCAGTAATGAAAACTGAACTCACATCCTCCAGGACCATAACTTTTGACTCTAACTCCAATACCAGTACATCATATCATTATATTATCCTGCTTTTTTAACACTTCACGAAAATAACACGGTCCACTGCACAGACCGTCACACCGTTTCCCGAAGATTCCTCCGCGTCCCACCCGTTACAACTCTTTCCTAATTGATCTCAATGCTCGAGACGAATCACTTAGACACGGGTACGATTTCCTACGCAATGACTCACTATACCACGGCTTCATGGCCTTTGACTTTGAAAAGTCACCGTTGAAAACGTGCTTGAACATTGTTCCCTCTACAATACTGCCGTGTCGCACTATAAGTCCATGAGAAAACAACTCTATAAAGAATTATAAGTGTTTATCTACAAAATATAGGACTTGTAAACTATAATGCGTAGGAGACCAGTCCGTTTTTGATTTTGACGTGGACACCATCTGAAAACCTTCAATATTACTTGATCCTTACTGACTTGAAGTACGTGGGTACTTAGAAAAATTCAATAAATTTTGAAAAAATGTTGAAGACCCTTAATTAATTAAAACTTACTCCAAATATCTCTTCCTCCATAACAAGTTTTAGTGGCATGCGATAATTCAAAGCAAGCACTCTACATTCATTCCGTATCATTGATAGTTTCAGGCTCCGTATAATATCCACGACAGAATAATCACATTTATACGCTACGGAAACTAAACATAAACCCATCTACGCAATGTTAATTTCCGCATGCATTGATTCACTTTATCTACCGATTCTTCGATAAATCGGCGAGGCTAAGTACAAAGTACAACGCGAAAGATTCATCGAATAATTGTACAGTCGGCAAATAAATAGCTTAACGCGTAGGCCTTTATTCGCCGTGCCATGTGAAGTAGTCCGAGGCATTTTAATGTGACGGGTGAACACATAACTGCACTTAATTTTGTCCTAATGCGCGTGGTTATTGGAATCCCGGGCTTTAGCGTACTCCGTTTTTCTCTCGCAAGTATCTGTGAACGGAATCGTCGATGAGCCAGATAAGGCGAGTATTCTTTAAATATGCAAAGCGCAAACTTTGTGGCGCTCTTCCGACAGGATGCTGAATAATTTTACACGCTCTTAGGCTTGCGTGTCCTGTTCGTTTAAGAGCCCGCGTTGACATACTTAAATGCATTTTAATTATTTGAAGAATGGAATGAGTAATTGCTATCGATAATTTCGAGATTCGGTGAACGAACTGCGATTGATCATGGGGTTTAATAGCGAAATTGAATTTATCGGCTTTTAAGGTTCATCAATTAACATCGGTTAGCATGCATATGCTAACAATGTTGCCAACGATACAATATAACATAACAAATACTTGGCACTAATAACTAACACTAATATATTAATAGAAATTAACGTTAACGCTAGCTAAGTTTCAATATCCACTCGTAAAGAGCGCATTAATCCAGCCTATAAAACAACTAACAGCTAAATGACTTTCATATAACGCTAAAGCAATTTAAATTCACTAGCTGTCCATTGTCTTCAGAGATAGGCCATAAAATCTATAGTCAGTAGATAATGAACAGGAATATACGAGCTGAGGCGATAGGAACCTCCTGTCTAGGCGCGACGGTGTTGCGTCCATCTACATAATTTACCACCTTAGGTAACAGAGGCATTTTTCTAAAGACAATGCGAGCCTCGATCGAAATATTCAGGATGCCTAAAGAATTCTTATTCTCGCACCCGCTAATGAAAAGCTATTCTTTGGGCATTTTAACTATGGCCAGCGGAATGGCATTCGTATGTACAGGTTTCTTAAAAGGTCCACCGATACAGTGGGACCTTTCCGCCTTACTTAATTTATGGACACGCCTCTTTTTTACTTTATTTGTATTAATTATTGACCGCATAAATTTTTCGCGCATGGACCGAAGATTTATTTTATTTGCGAATACGTATTAACGACCCAATCGAGTTTTATTTTTTGCGCGCCCTTACACACTTTATCACTTTAAATATTTTAACGAGCATTTAAAAGGTAAGATCTTTAGTGTACATAATTGTTTATTTTTGTATCATGACCATAAAGAGTAGAGTTATTGTACAATATTCATTCCGGGCAATAAATCAAGTTTTTATTTTCTTTTAAGTGGTGAAATTATCACTTTTCGCACTTACACGATATTAAAATACTTATAAAGGAGTACCTTTCTACTGTTTTACTCTTCTTTTACATAACATTACGTACTGTAAGATACAGAAAATGTAGAGCAAAATTTAACTGATTATATTTAAAAAGATCGTGTAATATACGATACCATTTATCTACTGGATTGTTATGTTTTAAATATAAAATGAACTTTCTTCAAATTGTAGGTATTTAGACTTAGGTATATAATAATAATTTCAATGATTTTCTATTGGATTTTAATTATATACCTACAAAGCAAAGGCAAAGGCATTTTCAATGCATAACCAAATCGTAATATGAAACTTTATGCATGTATTCATGGCATTACATAAATAAAAATTCCACGTAAACTTATAGTAAAATAATCGACGATTTCTTTATGGGTTTTAGTCGATACTAAGCTTGCATAATCAAACGATGAATACAACATTGTAACATAATTTTTGTAACTAAAAAGCCATACCAGTTCCCGAGTCACCGTACAGAATAAATTAATGTTAATAAGCGTTGCTTTCTATTGTTATTGGGCTAAAACACATCGAACTGTTTAAAAATTACCAAATTATGGAAAATACTTCCTTTAGCCGTTCATATGCACTTGTTATACGTAAAATAAAATTGTTTAAAGGGCTTTATTTTAATGCAGATGCCCATAAAAGTAAACTTCCAACAATGCACCATTAAAGTCGAAATCTTTGTACAAACAAAATAATCAGTTCGGTATTCCCAGAAGAAGTGCACTGAGAAATTTATGTATTCAATCGATTCTTCTCATCTTAAAATTGCAACAAAAATTTGTATTGCATTTTGTTCCTTGCTTTTATTAAACGGTTTGTGTATTTTTTTATAATTGCATAATTAAGTAACTCGTATGTGTTTATCTTAAGAGCTTTAATATATTTTCGTTTGTTTATTTATACAGGGTGTCCCACTGTTGGTATACTAAGCTCAAAGGAGGTTATAGTTTTGCATACGCTGAGTACGTAAAAAATACTTATAAAATTCCAGACGCAGTTTTTTTTCAAATAGATGAATTCTTAAAACTCTATGTGTACACCCATAACAAGCAACCCGCCCAGGTTTGCTACCAGCACGTGACCTATCGTTTAAGATTATGTTTTCATAGACAAAATGCTCACATTAGCAAAGTGGTATATGCCGGCTGCGCGAAGCTAGAGAAGAAAATATGGATTTTCAGGAAAAATTTTGCAAAAATTTTTTGATGTAATTTTGTTGTTTAAGTATTTTTTACGTGATTAGTGTATGCAAAACTACAAGTCCCTTCGCGCTTAGTATACCAATAGTGGGACACCCTGTATATGGTATTTAAACCTTTCCGTAGCAGAGTTTTTTTTTTTTGCTTGATTTTGTAAATTGATGCATTGTTCAAACAAAATCTTAATCCTTCGCATGAAATCTATTAGAAAATATTCTCAAAATCTATTTTAAAATATTTCGTTCAATTACCTCGAAAAGTTAATTAATAGTAAATCACACTTTCAACTTGCTTTCAATTTATATAATAACTGCAATAATTCATCAAAAACTCCAATTCAAAAGTCTCATTACATTTTTCCATGACTAGTTTGTTAAGAATACTCTATTTAAATGCAACCTTATTAAACGTCAGTTATACAAATGTCCTACATCGACTTACAATGGATATAATGCTATATAAAGCTCGCCGCCCGGGTTCGAACGTTGTCAAGTGAGTACCTATACAAAATTAATGAAGTCTTACACACGTTTCGTTTGGTGACATATTCTGTAATTTATACGATCTATGATCAAAGACTCAGTATCTATATCGATCAAAGATAAATAATAAAAGTTAAATAATACTTTGAAAAAACACTCAAATTGTACTAAGTCTTGCCGTTTATAAAATTTCGGAAATAGTTAATTAGATTTTAAACTTAATTTTAAGTTAAATTGTCTCTTAAATTTATGTAAAAATTAATTAATTTTAAAGTTTCGTGGCATATATTTCTAAAATCTAATTGATCAACTAGTATTCTACGTATCTGGTACTCGCATTTTTTGGAAGCTTATACTCAAAAGCTCGAGTTGTATAAACAACAGCTGAAACATAAAAAGCAAAAATTGTTATCACATTAAATATTGCAAAATTTGACCTATTGGGGACATCTTTCGAAAATTGGGGGTGGAACAGTTAATAAGAATTATAGGATTTTTTTTTCTACCCTCATTAACATTATAATAATTTATTTATGAATGTTATTTGTATGGCTAATGACTATATCTATATTAATCTATTCCAATAAGAATATAGCGAAACAACCACACAGAAAAAATTCAATACCCAGTAAACATAATATAAATATCTCGGTCAATTAGACATTATTTACTTGAAGTCTGAATAAACTCCACAGGTGCAAGTACTGCATTGAAAGAGCCTCTGACAACACTCAGCCACATCCGATAATATTCAGGCAACAGATTTTATCAATGACAGATTGAAATTTATTGATTCTATTAAAATATGAAGACGATAATTCAAGAGACGCGGCGTGTTTATGTTTAACTCCAGTTTTGTTTACGTTTGCATCGAATGGTAATGAGTGACGAAATTTTTAAATGACTTTATGTTATTGTGTTTCAATCATTAATTATATAATTTGTAGTGTTTTTAGGTGATACAGTGTGAAATTTCAGACCATTTATTCCTTAGTTTGGGACCCACTGTCGTACATTTCAATATTATTCTATCCATTACCTAGGCTCTACATATACGTATTTTTAAATAATTGTTGATTGGTATTAAGATCAACGATATTTGTTACTAAATATTTTTTGTGAACTAAATGTTAATTTGAAAATGGAAATGTAATAGCATTCACGTGTAAAAATACAGCTTTTATAAATTTTCCGTAACAAAACCAAGTTGATTTTTTTTCCAACATAACAGAATACACATTTTATGTAAAATATATTATTCAAATTGCCATTCACATCCAAACTATTCCCTATCACACCCAAACGAAAACGATTATTTTATTCACATATCTGATTCATCATTAAAAAATTCTCCACCAAAACACGCAGCGACACATTTAATTACGGCGGGCATTAAACAAGTTTACGATAATCGATTGCTCTTATATAAAGAGAGTATTTCAATGGGAGATATAGATCAGATACATTTCATCACCGACAGCCGCACGATTATCGTATACTAGGAAGAGATCGTTCGATCTATCTAGTATGCCAATTAGCCAATTAGAGGGCTACATCAACAGCTAGTTTAGATAAGTTTTTGTCCCACCTCGAGACATTTGCGCTATCCTTCATCGGAACAGAGCCGAGTGTTCCTGGTTGAAAAAGCGCAAATGCCGGCTAAAACTATTCCGAGATATTTATAGCATCGCGATGGACGTCTTTTTGTTAACATCAATTCTTTTTGTCGTATATAACAATCGATTTAATCTATAAGTATAATAAACATCTAAATCTGTAGGACATTTATCTAATAAATCAGATTCAACTCTATTCATAAATAAGAAACAATATGTATTCCAATTTCAAAGAATATTGGAAATTATTAAGCCAAAATGTTATCGACAACTTTTGATCAACAGAGCTGCCTATTTTTAAACTGAACGTTAAAACAAACTCTAATCAAAAATCATACACAATGATCCACAGTTAAACCGAGTCTATATTAATGAAGGCCCATAACATTTTTAACTAGTCCCAATACGATAAGCTTCACAATGCAACGCAAAGACCTAAATCCAGCGTTAACGAACCCGGGATTATAATCCCAGGAACCGCTCCGACAAATTAACAAGCTTTGCTGCCCACATTCTATAATCAGTGGCTTCATTTGTGAAAGAACTTGTATTTATCTGTGTAATTATATTGGCTTTTCATTTACACGACTGCGTACTGGCTTTTAATAGCCGTTTTGTAGATTATTTGCTTACAAGAACGCGTAAGGTTCTAAGGAAATAAGGCAAGGAACATGCGAGGAAAAACATAAATAAATACAGAAAAATTATGAAGCAGTAAATTTATTAAAAACTTGTATGTAATATTCTGTTCGCTAAGAATGTAGAAGAAAGATCAAGTAGGTTTAAAACGTAGATAACCAGCCAATTTGTAATGTTATTGTATTTAATAAAGATTTCACTTATTCAGTAACAATAATTGTCCCACATATATCTCACGTACAAAAACAACATTAAAAAGCACACAGCAATCGGTAAATACGTACATTAAATATAGAACACGAACTCAGTTCGTAATGTACTGCGAATACATTTTTAAAGCATTCCGCTGAAAGAGAATACGCTAGTGTCATCCGAAGTGCGGAAATGCGTCACATACATCAGGGGAAATAGAAAATGGCCGCCAGATCTGAGGACGCGATGTGATTCAGAAACTGCGTGCTGTAAAAATTCTCACTACCAATTAAGAATTTAGTACAAAGCTGTGTTAAGCAATATTAAGGTTATTTCTTTCTCAATTTAAATATGCTTTTTAAAACTTAAATCAAGTATTATTTGCAGTTATCAATATGTTTTACGTACCTTGACTTTTATCGTAAATAACATTACAAATCAAAAGCTTATAAGAGTCTTATAAGCAACCTATAATCTTATTTAAAACAAAAAAACAGTGGACCCATTTCATTGGGTTGGTAACTTATTAGAATATACCTATAACCTAGGACAAATAGTGCGTCTTCGTGGTGACATTATTATAAATTAAAAAAAAACTAAATAATTATGAACACAAACAACAACAAGCACAGACTATAATTGTTACTGCGTTTGGACGCGCTAAGCTTTGGCTTAAAACCTAGAAAAAAATGCCTGACTCTCATGAAACGTTGTCCACTCATACATCTTTTAAAGTAACACAGATTAGTAATGCATTAATTACTATTTAGTTTACAAATTAATTGTTATAAGGAAAATAAAACATTTCATGCAACAGTTAATTATTAATACAATAAGCATTTTCTAACAATTGTTGTGACCTAACGCTGAAATTATTTATGGAATTCGAGTAAATATAATTCTGTTGAATGTAAATAAATAAATTTGCATGCCTAAATTATTGATTGATTGTGGCTGACCATTACTTACTTATTCAATCCAGTGTATAAAATAACACCTACATTTCTAATAAATGTGCAAATTTTGTATTGAATTCCCTTGAAGTTATAATGAATTACGATATTTTTTTTTTATATATTGAATTGATCTGTTTCGATGAAAACATGAGGGACAATATGAGTATCCGTATGAGAGTTACGAAATAAATTCTCTAAATTCATACGTGTGTTTATGCGCCTAATTAATAGTGTCTACCAATTCCTCTTCTAGTTTGAATTACAATTATTCTTTAAACATAAATTAATAATACATGCCTCTATAATACATGTTTTTTAGTAAATTCATTCACGTAATATATAATTTAGAATATAAAATCATATTATATAAATAAAACCTAGCCTCTTTCACAAATAAAGTAATCATGCTAGGCTTCGTTAAATTTGTATTCAATCCCACGTATTTATTTTCGAATGGAAAATAACTTTTTTCTTATTAGAAAAACCTTTAATAGCAGTAACCCTCTTTCTTGTATAACCTTAAAAGATTTAAATTTAATTTCTCTAAATTAAATATAACGTACCCATTTGATATATATTACCTATTCAATATAATATAATATTATTTTCACACACCTAAACTTTTAATTTGCAAATTGAATATTTAGCTAATACATATTTAGCTTTATTTAAACAATAATGTCTTAACTGTGTTGTTAATATACACATTTCTTCTAATGTCAACTGAATCAATCGGTCATGAGCATAGAATTGCAGTTAAGTACTTCCTAGACGGTAATGCAAGCATGACATGCCTTTACTTCAATCGTCATGCAACATGAGTGTCAAAAAAGGTAAGATCTTTTTACAGAGTTCGTGTCCAACCTCGATTTTTAATAGTACTACAGTGCAAGAAACTAAGCTTTTGCATGACATCTAAATGATTATTTATTTATTTATTTGTAGATATTTTTATTTAGAATTTCCAACAAAGAAAACATAATTTATCATCATACATGCATGACACCACTTAACGCATGTCATGCTGCCTTACCGTCTAGGGACCATAACAGAGGGAATAGTACAAACTACAATCAAATGCCACGTAATTTGATATATCACAATGGCATTACACGAATGGCAGGCAATTAGAATTATTTTAGGCGATTAGCTGAACGATCCTTACTGGGCGCGCCGTAAGGATTTCGCGTACAAAACGTACGTAATATTAATTAATGAATTAATAATATGTAGTATTGTATTAAATATAATATATTAGTACAAGGACTATGTTCTTTAAATAAGTTGATATTATAGTAGAATTAATTTTTTTTGATCATTTTCAGAACATAATACTTATCATTTGCGTATTTCATAAATATTTTTATAAAATTCAATGACATAATATCTTCAACATATAGTCTACTATAGTCATAATATTTTAAAACATAGACACGATATCCACCTGACGAACGAAACATACCTACAACAAGGTTAGGTTCTATAATTAAAATTAGTAGTGGCCACAGTAGAGTAGCAGTAGTAGAATAGTATTAGGAATCGAATCAATATTCACAATTTTTCAGTCAATAATTTCAAGGGCCAGTTATTTCAATCCAATCCGATATCTAATTCGTGTGTCCCACGCGAGCGGACATGCGGTCGTGTCGGATCCGCTTCCTCTGCCCGCCGCAGAGTTCCGTCTTTACCCGGTTGTGATATATACGGAGTTTGGTATACGTGTGAATCTATGCCGTTTGATATCCTTGTACAGATTTGAGATTGTAGTTATTTTATTATTATTGTAGTTATTTTATATTGATTAAATGAAGTCAGCTAAATTGGTTTTATCTGATGAGAAGTTCTACTTGTATTAGTATTGAGTTAATAACTTTATAATACTAGTTTGTCACACTCACATAACCCAACAATATAAATATATAGAGAGGTCTGAGGTAGTGAGAGTTCCTAGCTGATCTAATAGGAGAAAAAATGAAAAAATTTTAAATATACTTAAGTAACTTTAATTTGAATGTCAATAATTATAAATTATTTTCAGAATGTAATAAATTTCCGAGGTGTTATTTCCATATCAAGCCAATAAACAACTGATTTCTTCTAAGACATCATTATCACTTTCGCTAAAACGTTAAAAAACAATGACAAACCCAAAAATCGTGAATATAAACAATAAGTAAAAAGATACAACATCATTACAAGCACTTATACACACAACAGAAGCTTTTAGTATGATAAGAATATAACAATAAATTTATTTCAATGCATTTCAAAAATATTCGATAAAACTGCATCGGCTTGTATCCTTTTATTGATACAACGGCAATTATAGTCCTTTTCACCTAGGATGATTCCTGTGACACTTCATCGTGTTCCGAATTACGTATTTTATGTTTAAAACGCCAAAATAATTTTAGTGCATAATATTTTTATTTTATGGCGGCATTATTACCAAAAATATAAAAATGAAACATCTTAAGCTTATAAATACAAAACAGTATTGTTTAGTTTAATATAATGAAAAATAAAATAAAATAACACCAAATGCGCAAATCGTGTACATGAAATGGATCGTTGAAAAATCATAGAGTTGGAAAATATATAATCGGCGCCCATCTTGTGATCGTTTGTCAATCGAGTAAATCGTCACAGTACGAGTGCGAGCCTTGTATACAAGTTGTATTTTTATATTGATACTTTACGTGGTATTCTGTTATTGTTACTAATTGTTATCGTTGACTTTTTGTTGCTGTTGTTTGCTAAGTTTCCTTAGTTAATTGTTGGCGAAATGCCGAAAAACCTAATTTTGGTACTTTATTCAAATCGATTTCATTTGCATATAAAATATTATCGATTATCGGAAACAATTGATATGATTTCAGTAAAGACATCTCTACACGTGTCAAAAATCGATGTGTCACAGAAATCATCTTAGGTGGAAAGGACTATAGTGTACGTTTTATTTCAAAAATAATTGTCAATTCGTAAATGATAACTTCGCTTTATCAATCCATTAAACAACCGTTAGACTCCAAATAATAAAATAAAATTCAATGACTTGAATGTTAAAAAAACTTCAATTCAACGATCCTTGTATAATATAGCACTTAATTAATGCATAATAATGACGATACTTGGCTTAGCATTTTGTATTCAACGAGTAATAAAACGTACATGATACGAATATTGTTGTTTCGAGAAAGAAATAAGAATGTGACATTTCGGAGGTCGATCCCTGTGTATGGCCGGTGATGTTTATTTTATACTACAAAACAAGGGTCAAAAAGAATCGACGTGGCTGGTCCGTCCGACATGTTACGCTTGTCAGATAAATCACAAGTTTAATAACAGTAAAAAGAACGTAATGTCTGGTATAAATTTGAGAATGATTAAGAACAAGTTGTTCATTGCATGAGTTGTGATCGGAATTCTGCGTGTACGGTGTTCGTATTAACGATTAATGTTAATGAAATTATTGTAATGTTTAATCTTATTGCTTGTAATCAGAACTTGTTCGCTTTCGTTTTTATCCCTACGTCCTCGTGCTTTTTTGCAACTTGTGACAGACAGTTTTTAATTATTACTTGAGGTTTTATGAATGAGTTATATCCGCGTAATTCATTACATATTATTCACAGCATTCGCAAAACCAATGAAGTTTTTATCAATAAGCCTTCTTTCTCTTAATTCTACGTCCAAATGTAATCTCAATAGATATAAGTCATATTACTTCATATCTTTATTTATTATTAATTAACTACGCACAATTAAAGTTTTCAGTCAAGTTTGTTCAAGTAGGTATTCCGTACAACCATCAATAATACAATTGATTAAAGTCCCTAATGACGATGGAAACAGCAAACACAAAACCTATAAAATGCAAGTTCAAAAAAAAATATCCACAAAGATAGTTTCTTAAAAGTATATGATCAGTATTAACGGGTTTATAAATATACAATGAGACGCTGAATCCATCATCTCGTGGTAACGGCGTTTTAAGCCCAATTGGCAACCGATTTTTGTCAGTGGGCGGAACATAATTTTCATCATAAAACCCATAGAATTAGGTAAGACACACTCATCCGCATTTATTACTGCCATTCTTCGTCACTTAGCAGATATCCACGAAATATTGATTGATTATAAAAACTCGTCAATCATCAAAGTAATGCGAAAGAGACCACACCTCAAGTGCCAAATAAAATTAAAGTTTTACAATCGTCGGCTAATTGCTGTTTTAATAAAACGCATTCGCGAAACAATTATGGAAATTCGCGTGTACGTACGATATTCGTTGGCGGGGTTTTTGATCTGCGGGCTTATTAAATTTTATAATATCATTGCTGTTTATATCTTTGGTCGGTTTTATTTGTGTGCCGAGTTTTGTATCTGTAAATATCGCTGCATTTTTACTTAATTATACTCCTTTTTAATGACCAACAATAAAAGTCAGTGTTTGTTTTTATATCATTCATTATTCTCTTCATTGGTTATTAAAAAAATATTATATTGTGACTGTGCATACACTGATCGTGGACAGCGCGGGACATATTCTAAACATATCAAAGGAGAAAAAATCTTGATGGGTATTTTCAAGAAGCTTATAAATCTAATACACTGGAGATTTCAGTATGAACATTAACTTGTAACAAGAAAATATTATGACCTTGAATGACGCCTGTATGTTTTTTTGTGTGAAAGGGATAAAAAAACATACAGGCGTCATTCAACGTCATATTTTCTTGTTACAAGTTAATGTTCATACTGAAATCTCCAGTGTATTAGATATAAGCTTCTTGGGTATTTTTAATTAACTATGATTCCTTATTAGATCGGATGAAGAACTTGTAAAGCCAGATCGATTCTATGGATATTCGATTAAAGAAATCGAATCGAAAGTGAAAATTTCTCGTTTCCTAGAAAAGCTCTGCTTAAGATCACTTGAGCAATGAGTGAATAGTTTTAATCCTTCTATTGTATTGATATAATAGTGAAAGTGCTAAAATTTTATATAGAATCCCTGTAGTGGATATATTTTTGGTTAATAGTGTAATGGTGTCTCACTTATTATTTTCTAATAAAAAACACTGGTCTTATTGTTCAATATTAATACCTCAGTATTTGCATCGAAACGCAAATAAGACATTACAGTCAAAAGTAAAGTGACAAAGACGTCCAGTAATTACTTTCAATAAAAGCAACAATAGGATTAGCAGTGCCTTTAAATAACCTAAACTGCGAAATGTCATTCAAATAAGTAACGAGGTGATTTACCTGTCCAAAAATTAATCCTCTCGACGCGAAAATAAATATTTTTTTCTGCAAAAAACGATTTATATCTGGTTATAGAGAAAATTTAATTCTTTTGTGAGTTGTACTTTAAATCTCTTCTAGAGTGGATACGCGAAATGTTACTTTACGCTTTGACGTATAAGGTGTAATTTTATGTGGCTAAATTTAATTCAAGTGTGAGACATATTTATTTTGCGAAATCCAATTTTCTGGTGACGTCTCATGTGTCGACTTTAAATGGTGTCGACTATTATAGTCCTGTCTACATCGTTTCACGCTCATTCTTTGTGATATTAAATCTTCAATACTGATACTTATACTCGTAAATGTGCTTGGAAATATTATCTTAAATTGGTACGCGAGTTTCAATTGAAAAAAATAAAATAAATAACGTCTGCGATGGGTTTAGTATAGTTTTTCATTATGTTATGACTTGGGTTTTTCTTGCGAGATGAGCTTTTAAAAGCTGGATAATTGGATTCGATATTTTTTATTAATAAATGACATATCTAATGTAATTTTAATTCCGAGTTTTATAGATATACAATCATTTTATTGTACTTTCTAACTATAGTGAAATTCAAGTGCAGCTTATTTGATGTATTTGATGATTGGAAAAACAACCGAAACCATGCCGAAACACATCACATTTATCTTTTTTTCTCTTTTATTATAACAAAAGGAATCTTTGTAAGTGCAACCAAAAATATTTCACTCAAGTGCGAATTCATGACGTTCATATCAACAATACTGTATAATCCATACTAATATTATAAATGCGAAAGTAACTCTGTCTGTCTGTCTGTTTCTCAATCACGCCTAAACTACTGAACCAATTTGCATGAAATTTGGTATGGAGATATTTTGATACCCGAGAAAGGACATAGGCTACCTTTCATTGCGAAATATGTACCACGGGCGAAGCCGGGGCGGACCACTAGTACTGTATAATACAACTATCACCCGTATCGATAAAATCAATTTGACTAGATCGACTGCGTTCGCGCCCTTTTCGCCATAGCGCACCGTTCCCGCGCTTTGCAAGCCCGTGACCGATGACGTATGTAGGTGTCATAACGGTACCTTTATTTATTGCACTATAACTCACATAAAACTAAGCTCCCGTAGATACCATCTTGCATTCCTACCGGTCCCTACTTTGAACTATGGGACAGTTTTAAGAATGCGTCAAAGCCTCTTAAGTTTAAGGTTAACGAGAGTTGTGATTGCGTCTTTCAGATACTTCGTATTAATATTCCAATAAATAATAGATTGGATTTTGGAACGGATGGTTTTTTAACGGTTATTTTAGATCTATAATGTGGATTTATTCGGTGAAGGTTCTTGTTGTGGTGTAGATTGATATTTTATTAGAAACACGCGCCGATAATTATCTTAGATATAAAATCTATTTTTCATTTTTGTAATAATTTGTTTATTGAAAATTCTCATAAGTAATAATATTTACGAGAATATTTAAATGTGATATTTTACGTATTTAAATCCTTACTAATATTATAAATGCGAAAGTAACTCTGTCTGTCTGTCTGTTACTCAATCACGCCTAAACTACTGAATCAATTTGCATGAAATTTGGTATGGAGATATTTTGATACCCGAGAAAGGACATAGGCTACCTTTTATTGCGAAATATGTACCACGGGCGAAGCCGGGGCGGACCTCTAGTTATTTATAAAGCTCAGATGTAGGTAACATAGATTATATAAGAGCTAAATACTATTATTTAATAGTTAATACGTTCGTTTACCGAATAACAAATTTTACAAAGTATTTTATTTAATATATAATTGAATATAAAAATTAAAAACTAAATCCAAGTTATTTAACGACAATTAATCACATTATAAGAATAAAGCAATGAAAAGAAATAATAGTTAAAAAACTAAAAAACACGCTTTTTATAGAAAACCGAAATAAAAATTAGAAAATTTTATCAAATTATAATTGTCATCGGTCCTCAATAAATCTACAAAGTTTGAACGAAATGGCCGTTTAAAGTGGGTCAAAATCGCGCCCAAAGAAGTCGGTTACAAACAAACATACAGGTGAAGCTAATATAAAGCGTGTAAAAATAAATTTAGACTGAAAAGTCCCTAACGAACATACAAAACAAAATTATTGCAAGTAAAATAAACGACAATTTACGCGCACATCGATCTACTTTGATACAACCGTTAATATTGTTCAAAGTAATAAAACTGAAACTGTTAATTCCAGTAATATATTGCAAACAATACACGTTAAGTGGCTCATTTTATCGCTCTCGGTGGAGCCGTTCGCGGCCCGTATCTCCGACAAACATATTAGCTTTTAATAATTATTATATCAAATTATATTAGACATGCTAAATAGCTTTTGGTAATTAAATGTAACAAATATTAGTAGTATAGTAGGTATATTATATTCATAAGGTAGGTAGCAAAATAAATGATACATATAATAAAAAATTTATCGCCAAATGTGATGGTAAGCGTAAAACTCAAGAACGGCTGAACCGTTTACTTTATTTAATATGTATTATATTCCTTGAAGTACGAGGATGGTTATTATGAAGAGAAAACGTAAACATGTACCACGGGCGAAGCCGGGGCGGACCGGTAGTGATATATAAATTTATAACGAAAGTATGAATATCTTGAAGTTATTTATTGATACTTTTTACAAGCAAATGCATACAGAAGATTCAAGAAGCTTATTATGAAAACTAGAATATAACAGTTCAACTAGTTTTGCCTCACGTATTTGCTGACAAAGTCGACAATAAAACGCTGTATGTAAATCGTTATTTAATTCACCCCACCTTCAAATATTCTCTTATATTTTCCTCGTATTTCTCAAATTGTATATCGTTCTTACTGAAAGCAATCTTCAACTAACCATTTTCCAACGAAAGATATAGCTTTTATGTAAATTTTATATATATTACCTACTATATTTTTTAGACACTACATTCTCTTACTTAAAATGATAGTTTATGTAATGTATGTATGTCATGTCATGTATGTATGTCATGTCATGTCTATGTATTTGTTACTAGCCGCTCCGCGCGGTTTCACCCCCGTGGCTCCTCTCCTGTTGGTCGTAGCGTGATGGTATATAGCCTATAGCCTTCCTCGATAAATGAGCTATCTAACACCGAAAGAATATTTCAAATCGGACCAGTAGTTCCCGAGATTAGCGCGTTCAAACAAACAAACAAACAAACAAACAAACAAACTCTTCAGCTTTATAATATTAGTATAGATTCGTAAATAGAACCCTATTAGTCTAACGAAAGATAACTTTAGAGTAATCAACGATCACTCACCATAACTTCCCTAAACACAACTAAAGCATTTAAAAAATGTGACATTACAAAACGTGTCTTCAGTACAAACTCGTTCAACTACCTATCAAATATATAACGTAATAAGTATCTAACTGAATTAGAATTTGAATAATCGCCGTCATGCTCCCGAAATGTACGCAACCGAGCGTCGCGTACGCGTCAATCAAAACTCCCTATATAGAATTGTCACTTATATCTTGTTCTAATCCATCGGTACCTTTGACGTTCAATTACAATCTTTATTACTGCTTGTACTTATCGGATTATTTTAAAAGGCGGTTATGTAGACACGGCTAACGCGATTCGTATTCGATTGAAGACTTAGTAGCGCTTAGATTATAATTGTATCAGTCCGAATTCGTTCCCATATAAGGATAAAACTGCTGTCAAACTATATTAAATTATACTTATACATTATACTGTATGAGTGAAGTCAAGTCTAAAATTCGTCAATTAAAATTTCATAATGTATTAAGCGCGCGAAATTTTGTGTCAGTGTTTCGGGTCATTTGTAACAGGATGGCGGTTCTACAGGGGTATTAGTACGCAATGACAAAAAGAAAAATGATAGTCAGAACGCTGATACCGGATACCTTAAGATACTGTAATATTTTATATTAGAGAATCTTAACATAAAATATTATAGTATCTTCACCGTGTATGACGCGCTTAACTCGTATCAATTGTCAATTTAAAATTGTGAAGCTTTCGAAAAGGACAATCAAATTAAACGAATGAATCTTCTATAAATGATCACAATATTTTTTATACTATGGTTCGGAACATAACTCCAAAATAAACTTTCTATGAAGATCGGTGTGGCATTCAATATTGTATCCGCGTTTTAAACAAAACAATATGGTAAGTTGTCAAAAGCACATGCTTCAGAAATACATGTAACCAGAATAAAACTGACACCGATCACAGAACGTATAGGTGACGCTTTTTTTAACAGAACCACGTGACGCACCAAAAAGGGACATTGGAAATTCAGCAAAAAGCACAACGTTGTCAAAATCAAACGACATCCGCCCCTGCTATTTAAAAGTTTCCACTAAACAGATGTCACCAGCACACAATCCGCATACAAATGCCGTATAAAAATACAATATCGTGTGTTTCGGATAATACAGTTACTATGGGCTCTGACGTATCTATATATAATACGTCCCCAAGGAAACGCGTGACTGGAATTTTGGAAGTGAAGGAAACAGGCTCGACGTCTGAGATGCGCACCGAATCTTTATTTTCGATCTATCGATGCGCCGTAAATCAATTTCGCATCCATAAATTTCGTGTATTGTTGACTTGGCGGTTAGTAAAACATAGTGGCATAAATATATCAAACATGTATTGCTACTAATATTAAGGCTCACATAAGTGCAATGGTAATGCAAAAGCTCGGTCAATGACATATATCTAAGATTTATTTAGAGCATTAAAATGAATAAATATAGTAATCGTAGCACCTTTCAGGTCATAATTACAATACTCCTACAAACCAACACTTAAAAATTAAAAACAATTTACGCATTAAAGGAGGCATACTTGAAGCTATAAATCATGCTAATAATAATTATCCTTGCGCATTAACAGGCCATATCCCCTTACAACTAGTCCTCAAAATGCAATAAATAAGGCTACAAACGTCCAGCGAGGCATAATTACGCGAATAATACAAATGAAAAGTGCAACCGAACGCACGTACACTCTGTCTCACAGCATTATTTATTACAGTTTTATCTTACAACCGCATGCGATAAAAGAAAAGAAATGTCAGGAGCCTGTGATCGCGATTATCACGATGCAATCATTGAAGCGCCCCGACCTGACCACTGCTACAACCCCCAGTGGAAATTAATCCTTACAGCGCATCCATTGCTGGCGAGGCGAGAACTGAGTATAATTTGAAGGAGCACAACAGCAATGTAAGAAAAAATCCATTACTGTTCCATTCGAAAGTTCTGTTTGCCGAGGGACATGTTAAAACAAATACACATTGAAAAGTTAAGCGTGCTTTTAGAACGCGCATCGGTAGTCATTCAATGACTAGCAAGAAAGACTTGTATATAGCTCTCGTTCAAAGTATCCGGGGACAGCCAGTCATTGTTGCCTGTTTAATTAGCATGCCCGAGATCATCAGACAGTGTCGATGCGACTGAATAATGACACTGAATATTGTCTTAAATATAATTGCGGCTAACAATGCGTTAATCGGGCGCACAACGGAAGTCTGCCTTAATTAAACGAAATTAATTTCGTCTCCGTTTCTTATCGGATCTTTTCGGTTATAATTGATTTTACAGTCCCAATTTCATCTTGATTGTACGATTCTTTTTTAACAGTAAATGCTCTGAAGTTAACCAAGCGACCTTTTTAACTTTACCTTCGAAAGGAATAAAAATTGTCTTCATTTATTGTTTTGTAATTGGCTAATCTACCTTCTGTCTGACTATCAGTCTTACAAGTTATCTGTCACCATCTGGGATTACACTCGAGACATCGAGATTTAACGCCAACGCACCACCCACTACACCACACTCTAATTAGGATTAATTCATCAGCTCGATTCTGCTTTCTTTTGTGAAAAACAATACTCTCATAATTTACGACGACAAACATTTGGCTGAGTCACTTGTTGTAGCTATAAATTAGGATGAAAATAAAAACTATCGAAACAAAATTGAAAAGCATCCTTTGCCAAATATATTAAAGGCGACTATAAAGGCGAGTTCACTAGACCGGCACCTGGCATTGGACAAGCAAGAACTCCGCTTCAAACGCCAACTTTTAAATTAACTACGCTCTCATAACACGAGCACACAGCTATAAAACTTGGAATTCATGGGAGCGTAGTTTTGAAGATCACGTTTATGAAATTTTAAATCTAGAATTATCATCAGTTAGATCTTCGTAGCTAAGAAAGCAGGTGCGCCTGCTACCAGCGCGAGCGCCCACACGTTCAAAAAGCCTTCAAAACAATTATCATTCCGTGTGCTTGCGAAACATGCTTCGTCACTATCTGTCTGCCCATCATCACGACTCCACGATTTACATATAATGACTTTTCAACAATATACAACGAAATATGCAACGCTGTCTTTACTTACAACGTAATTTCGTTTTCGTGCTATTAAAGGCCCATAATAATTCAAAAGCACGTTAGGTACGTTAATTTGTTTACTTTTTGTACAAAACTTATCTTTAACGTGTTGTAGAATATGCAGAAAGAAATTATCTACTCGATAAACATTATTTTCTACACACGCAATTGTTCATTAAATGAAGCAATTGTACAAATCACTCTATTTGTTTATACTTTGGCTACTTTCATTTCGAAACTGTCGTCTTTAATTTAGTGGGCATTTAAAAAGTCCAGAAATAACTCAGGATCTTTATGCGAGCATTCATCAACCACGACAATCATTTGTGCGTCGAAGGAGTGACATTTTACCGAAAATTATATAGGGAATGTTAGTTAAAAGTGTCTTCCTGTAGGCTGTAGAATAAATTAGCTCCAACCTCCAGGACGTAAACATGTGGGTTTATGTATGACAGTGACTACGGCGGGCGCTTACCCCGACAACTTTAACATTGTCTCAACTCAAGTTTAAACGTTTGCCGCAGAGTTAGTTATGACTGGCTTTTAAATATTTACCTTGCTCAGTTTTTCACTTCTTTACCTAGTCAAGATTTTGCAAACACAATAATGTAATGGCTTTAAGTAAGCTGCGAAATAATATGTACGGCGCCGCTTTCATTTATTTAAGCGTATTGAAAAATTATGGCTCAGCTGAAGAAAATCATTTTTGCACCTTCACGTACAGTTTGTATATAAACCACTGAACTTAAGTATTTTCCCCTTATTCTGTCAGTAGCGTACAATAATGTTAATTTTATCTTAGATTTTTATTAAGACCCTGTGCATTAGGTATATCGTCAAATAGATGCTTAGATGCTCTACTACACCACATTCTACACAATATTTACTTTACATATTAAAATATCACAAACTGTCACAAAAAATAATGCTTTTCAAATTGACATTTTAATATTCAGTTTTCATGATAGTTTTTCAAATAACAATTCTAATTTAACTACCTTGCTATAACAATTTAGTTTTGCAAAACAAATTAAGTTTTGGATGCCATAATATAATTTTAATGCGCTAACAAATTTCATAATTATAACTATTACCCGAAGACATAAGACTTCCGTAGCTATATTAAAAAGCGGTTCCTGGCTCACTTCTCGTTATTTTTTACTCCTTAACACACTAGTTAATAACGGAACACAATAAATTACTCTTAAGCACACGAACTTTCGTCATAACTACAAATTACTTCAAATCATGTGGATATTATTTTTTACGAGGAACAACAGCATATGGTAAATTAGAGGCCCATCAAAAACAAAATAAACAAATGCCGCGGCCTTTCCTAAAAAACTTAATAATACCCTCGAAACGAGTGTCGCATGTTCACAAATTATCGGTTCTATCTATTTTTTGTTGACTCTATACAAAGCAATCAATCAAAAGGCCGATGCAAAAAATATAGGCTATGTATAAGAAAGAGTCACAATTTAATTTATAAAGGCTGTTCGTTCTACATTAACATAATATTTATATTAATTATTTTTATTGGTTTGGGACCATGTGGGTCACCTGAATGTCAAATAAACGTTATATTCAAATACATAATGAAGAAAATTCTATACTACATACGATAGATAAATAAAAGAGAATAAATTTTGAATGTAACTTACAGAATTAACTTAACTTAACTTAACTTATAAGTTACATTCAAAATTCATATACAATACATACATTCAATATTCATTCGTCTTACAATAGAGCGGAATAAAATTTCTGTTATTAATACGTATTTTGATGTAATATTTTACATTAATTATGTATTTGACACATAACATTAAAATATTAAATTAGCAATGACAAACAAAGTCACCAAATCAAAAGCTTCACGGTAATCTGTTAGAAAGTTTTCCTCAAAATTTTAACATTACGTTTATTACACGTATTTTCTTGTAACAATCGTAAACTGGGTTAAGTAATGTTTCGAGCAATGGCCGGTGCAATCACAGAGCAATCGATTACTAAAAGCCGGCGATCGTGCGTGAATGACGATAAACACTAAGTACAAGCCTTTTTGGTCTACGGCAATATTTATGTAGGAAAGCTTCCCGCCTTGACTCTATAGTGTCTATACGGGGAGAATAACAAATACATCCTAAAAATTCTGGGTTCTAGTGTACACTTACAATTTACATCGTTCTTTCGATCAAGTTTAGAATTGGTTAGTCAGTTGTATAAGGAGGAACTACACTATTGTATGATGTTATTTGTAAGATTCGGAATAATATCAAAAGTAACACGATGTAATGAATATCAGTAGAATATAACTTTCAGCGCAAATACTACTTCTAATTATTTAAAACAATTCTATCAACAATTTCCGGCACGAAATAGCCACTATAATTATATCACCTACATAATTGAAACAAAACGTTAGATCAAACCAGAGAAAACTATATTTTACCGCTCTATTTCACCTCAATTACCGCCAACCCTTGCGCAAACGAGCCTGCAGTACCTGCAGGGCAGTCGCACCCTAGTTTTTCAATGTCCACATCAGTTGGTCACGATTAGCCTTCATTGTTTCACAATAAAACGCTTGCGCAACTCAAAATGACGTCCCTATAATTGATTTGATACGTTTCAAAACACTTAACAGATGATTACGTGCTGTAACTGTATTTTAAGAGCATAGTGGATAAATCGTTCACGTATTTTATCAGTTTGTTGCCTACCCTCTGCAGGAACAAAAGCCTCCTATGTGGTTTTTGGCCATATCCATCCACCATGCAATTTTTCCCTTCAGGGCGATATTATGACTTGACGAACACATATTTAAAAGAATATGCGTCTAGAAAAACAAAGATGTTTTCTCTTCAACTCGACATGTCTAAAATGAAATTAGATCAATAAAGTAAAAAAATTTTACGATACGATACAATTTCCAACATCTTCATTTATTCATGTCCTAAAGTTAGGTAATCTAGTAAATAGTTATTACTTAGTTATCAAACTCAAATGTAATTGAAAGTTCCAAGACACTTGATTCAAGTTACTAAAGTAATATATTTAAGTGATTACTATTTCGTTTTTCGTGAGAATATTAAATAAAAAATAACGGTTATTAAAATTATTTTACTTGTATCAAATAAAAAATAATACGTAAGCTGCTTTCGTCATACTATTCAAATACAAGTTTGTGGATTTCAACAAAACAGACCTACAGAAATCTATAATGCCAAAAATATTACATACACCATCTATACAACAGAAAGCGCTAGACTAAAAAAACTAAAAAGCACACTAACAAGTTCAACATAATAATTGTAATCTCCTTAAAAGCCACTTAAATATTGATACAACACTGCTATCATTAACCTCAAGTACTACGTGTCAACATTGTACAAATAAAAATTGAGCACCAAATTTCAAACAAAATTACTGACAAAGCACTCACACGTCAATCATTTTGGCTAATGGCCAAGATGGTATCGGCACTGAGCGCTTGTCAGCAGTGATACAACCGGACAATTGAAATATGAATGGATTATAATTATTTAGTGGCTAATTGGACCATGAACTGTTGCGATTCATTGATATGCCTAACAGATGGTACTGTCAGTGATAACAGTGTAATGTAGTGGGTAATGAGCTTACATTGTAACATTATATTATACTGTATGCTTCTGTATATATAATGGTTAAAAATATTTAATATCGATCTATGGTAACCACGGCCTCAAATTAAATACATAATCTAGGTGTGCTATTCGTCAATGTTTTGTTTTATATATTAGCAGAAGTCTTCATTATTCTTCTTTTGAAGTTGCCACTTTCGATCCTGCAACAAAATTGTTTAATAGTGATCATCAAGAAAATAGACCATAATCACTTTTCATACGTCTTCACCGTCTCATGCTCTTAAACTTCTCAAAATAATATTAAAACAGCATAATTCCAATATTCAACTAATGAAAGAAAAGCTATCCCCTACATTGCATCACCAAATTGTAAAATGCAAGGTACAGAATCAATACTCCCAATTAAAAGTACAAAACTTTAATCATTACTTTGACCACACACACAAACCCACATCGTTTCAGAACGCTCAATTATCAACGTGCAAGCAATCTTTTTATCACAGTCCCACATAAATCGCTTGCCTAATTCCATACCGTTAGGTCGCTATTAATCATAATTTTCTGTGACGCGAACCGCTCAAGTGTTTTATACCGCTATTATCTAAAACACACGGAGCGTAAACGCCGTGATTGACGACAGGTCTGTTTGCTATATCTCGCTGTTTACATACTGCACGAATGGGTGGCGAGCGTAAAAAATGTCCCCTATCGACATCGGTATAGAACAAACGGAAGCCGCAAATAACCGTTTTGAACCGGTTTTTGGGCGGTATAAAGTTATCGGTCTAGCCTCTAGCTTGGTAGCTTTCGTTGTTGCTAATTTGTACTTCATTTCAATGGAAAAAGCTTTTAATTGGTAGACTCATTGATAGATTACAAATTACAATGCCCGAATGTCAGATTAGAAGCATAGCTATCTATACACTGAGTGGAAAAGAAGAAATATCTGCGATAGAATTTCAATATTATCGAGCATCAATACCAAGATTAACACCAAAACTCCCGCTATAGTTCATAAAATGCAGTACGTAAACTTGTGAATAGCATTAACAAGGAAACAACTTAACAAGCACCTTAAATTCCAGACAATACTCGATGCTTCATTCAATTACCGAATCAGTATCTATTATACCGTCGCTATCAAGACATAAATTGATTAAGGCAAATTGATCTCGAGCTTTGCAGATAGATATAACTAGTACCTACAACGTATACTAGACAGATAGCCTAGCATTTTCTTGTGAGTTATTATGGAATAACTTTAAACAATAGATTTTTATTTATAATAAACACTTTAGTGAAAATTGCTTATTCTTAAAAAACATCTTGGTTGAAAAATATCAGTTTTGTGAATGAAGTGGATAAAGTAAATTTTAATATTTAAGACGACTCTTACTTATCTGATACTTACATACGTCACGTCTTGTCAAAATATTATTTCATAAAACTTAATTTAACTTAAACTTTATCATACCAGCTTTCTATCACGATTCACGATACACAAAATAATTATGCAAGACTATAAAATAAATATTATACAGGTGAGAAATAAACGATTAGATCATACCGGATTTCAACCCATACTTAAATAACGTTAACACAGCGTATTATTTGATAAACGAAATTTGATAGCTCAATCGCTATCGTTGGTATAAATATAAATCAATTCAACGTTTACACAAAACTATGATACTCATCCACAATAAACATCGCTGTGAGCATAAAAAGTTGTTTTACAATGAAAAATCATTAGTTACCATTGTGACTGCGTGATTGACAGTTGTATCAGGGCCAATCATTCCAATTTGTACTGATGCTTAGCTCACAGATATGAAACCACTCGAATATATCGCCAATAATTCTGAGCAATGACTGTTCAAACTGCAACTGTTAATACAAACAATTATAACCCCTATCATGATAGATTAAAGACAAAAATCGTGTGATGTTTCCACTGCAACGGCGTGGACTATGTTTGTAGTTTAACAATGCAATAAATCTCGTTTAAGTTATTATTACAAATAGAAGTGATAGGTTTAATTGATTTATTAAAATTGTTAAAAAGCCGGTTACTCGATGATGTTCCATTGTACTAAATCAAACTCCGTTTATTTGTCTATTTCGAAATATTATTTTGTTTGTATAAAATTTTCCAGTTTATAAGTCTACTACTTTTTCAGAAGTACGCTAGGGATTCTTTAATAATTTAACAAAAAGTTCGAAACTTATGCTTCAATAACATTCTGAGCAAATAACAAAATAATTCATCAAATAAACGTCCCAAACCAGTCTGTCTAAAAGTTGTATTCCAGCAAATAATACATCCAAGAATACGAAATGAATATTAAGTCAATGCCAAATAAAAGACAACATTACGCCTTCATAATTTATAAGCCTAGCTTAACAACACTACAGTCAATCTGGGCTTATTAATGATGATGACGATCATTAGTCCATTAATATCCACTAAGAAACGAGCTCTTCTGGACTCAAAATTACACCATAAATTATAGAATGTGAGACAAACTAGCATTACGACCATCTCTCTACCATAACCGTACATTATCAAATCGTTGACTCCATTATAAGATCAAAAACTAGATATTTAGATAAGCCAAGTGAACTATAAAAATTAATGTCCTCAGATCGAGTTGAAAACGGCACACGCTTTATAAAAGTCCTGTCGAGTAAAACCCATTATACAATTAACATATTTCAATCTTTATATCAATAAACATCGTTTATTTTTATAGATGTTATAGATAACATTGAAATTTGCCACTGTTTCGAAGATATTCTTCGATTTGGTAATAATTTATTCAACAATGATATGTATTCTGTATGCACGTGTTAGTAATTTAAAATATTTTTTTAAGTACAAAGTTATTTTTGTCCATAAATGCTTCTGTGTATTTATTTTAATGGTGATTAAGGTACTGCAGTCACGTAAAGTAATCCTTGCCTAATAGACCCCAAGAAAACTTTAGATTGCTAGAAATTATCTATGAAAATTAGAATTTAAATTTACCGAGATGAATTATCTAATTTTTTTAACAAAAGATTTTATTTGATAATTTAAGAAATGAAATATTATTTAATGTATTCTTAAAAATGTCTAAATTAGGTGAAGTATGTGATTAAACTTCTGATCGCAGTAAATTGAGGTGTCGCGGTCGTTTTAAATCATCAGGGGTCCAATAACAAGTTCCGTAACAAATTGTTTTTTATTGCGTTAAATAAAATTTAATATTCAATCTGTCGTAATGAAAGTTGTTTATTCGTAAAACAAAATAACAACTAACAATCAGGTGAAATCGTAAAGAAAATAGCTTCTATTTTATAGACTTTTGACGACTTTAATAAACATTTTGAATCCATCATTGGGCTATAAAAGAGTAACGTACGATCAATGATTGTCAAAAACATTTTTATGTCACATCGCCCGTGACATTTTATTATATTGAAAGCCTTGCTACTGAAGTAAATGCAACGTTAAATTCAATATCAATTTTATTCAGTTCGATTCAAAATATAACAAACTTCAAAAGACCGTTGATAAAATACTTATTATAATATCTGCCTGGTCTAAACCTGTATTTTTACGTTACGTTATAAGTTCAAATAAGAGTATCTGTTAGCTATGTAATCTCACGCAAGCTATCAAGGCTATAAAAGGACCTGCAGAAAACGCAGGAGCCATGTAATATCTTAACATAAAACCTCCTTGCGAGGCTCGGTTCATTTTTAATGACGTAATTACTCTGACACAGGAGCCTGGCCCTGGGCTTGAACCCGCTTTGTCACTAACACCGGAAAACGTCGTAGCAATCACTGGCTATTCATATTTTTGTTGCCTATACTTTCTTAAGGATTCATCACTATGAGATGTGCAAGTATGTGTGTCAGGAGAGCTTTTTTAAAAGGCTTTGTATGCATAATTGCAAGGGAAGCGATTTGTTTGGAACTCTTACTATATTATATATGTGATGTTTTATTTTATCTGCAGCATTTATTGCATCACTTGATTTTTACCTTAGTGTTCTACGGGCATATGATCATAAAAATGTTCATAACAATAATCAATAAAAACTATGTAACAGTTTTAGTTAATTTCTTAGAATGATAAGAAATTAATTTATGTTTTCTTAATAGCAATGATTTAATTTAACTTTATGAAAAAGGAACAGACAAATAGACGAACAACGAAACCTTAACCAGCAATCTCAAAAGAATGAGTGCACGTTTTCATTCATACACTAATTAAATATACTTTCTTACAATATTATTATTACTAATAATTACAACCTTAACGAGATACATCTGCCCAATTGTTACATCATTAAAATTACACAATATATAAAGAGCATTCCGTAGTTATCGCTTCTTTTGTATTCAATTAGCCTTGCATTTGGATTGCTGATGCCTTTCACGACAGTGGTAACGAGCTTGGTCAGCTGTCAAACTGTCCAAATAATCAACTAGAAACACCCTACCAATGCAACAAATAATCATGCTATAACGCCTATGCTCATCATTCATTACTCGTTTTCCTATCACGGCTTGTGCTATCCTTCATACTAAACGAGCAATGTATCTTGTATCATGGAATGTGTTGTAAGTAATAGATTTAATTCGAGATAGAGTATTTAGACACATTGTTGTATAAACTTTTTAACATTGGTTCGATTTGGACACGTGATCAAATTATGCAATGTCAGCTATTCTTGTGTATGTGCATTGTTAGGTAATGTGATTGGGAATACAAAGGCGCTTAAATGACAATCTTAACCATATTAAGAGATAGTTCATAAAATCAATGTTGCGTTAAAATATTCCAATTTGGATGCTATTGTGAACTCCATATACCTATGTTACATTTTGAACGTTAAATATCCTAGTATTTATCATCATTGTATCATCAAACACTCTTTATATAAAATAATACATACCTATAGGTATTTCTCCCAAATGATTTATCTCACATAGCTTCGGTGTTTTTAGAAATACATATATAGGAATACATAAAACAGGAAGTTTGGAACATTTTTCCCCCTTTCCATTTCATTCAATCTCTATCATACTAAGTAGTTCTTTCGCATTATATAACATAACTACATAAGGAAAATTTATTTACAATTGCATTCTAATACAATGTATATTTATCTCTAAAAATATCAGTTACTTAATGTACAGTACCAATGTAATGGTTGTTACGTGGATGATGTATATCAAAATGCCATTTACTCTTAATACTGACCGTTTATGTTGCCGTTTATTAAGAGGAAAAGTGTTGTTTATTTTATTTATTAACTAGCTTTCCGCCCGCGGCTTCGCCCGCTTTGTCTAAAACATAATAAAATATATACTAAAACCTTCCTCTTGAATCACTCTATCTATTAAAAAAAACCGCATCAAAATCCGTTGCGTAGTTTTAAAGATTTAAGCATACATAGGGACATAGGGACAGAGAAAGCGACTTTGTTTTATACTATGTAGTGATGGAGTGATAGTTTCATGTAGCGTGTATAAAATCTTTGCTATATTCAGTCGATATCTTTGGTTATCGAATTTTATAAGAATTGTGTGATTTAAACGAGGTATATTTGAATAATGAATTGGCCGTAATAAGCCCAGTGAATATATTTTATTATATTAATAATCAAATACAGATATTTTTATTTATTTAAAATGCAATGCAAAAAATTGGAATTCTCTATCATTAAACTACATTTTTGCAGTTTCATTACTCAATAATAACAAAACAAAGCTTTTCCTAAAAAATATTAAAGATAAGATTAAGATTAAGAGAAGATAAGATTTACTCAATTATTTGATAATAACAAACATTTAATCTATAGAATCAAAGTTCTTTGCATATTTTTTATTCATTTGTACGACCATGTTCAAAGCTTGCGGCCAATACCTAATACAAGAGGATTGAATCGAGTAATCAATGCGCCATGTCTACCGATACAAAAACATCAGTATGGCTATCTCGATATTTGTTATGTCCGCATCAACTTACGCATATCGATTCGAGAATCGATTTAGTTTACATTGGCTTTAACGTATAACTAAATGACTCTACAATAAGGCGAGTTAGGACGAAGGTTGATTTAAAATTCCCTGAAGCTCACTTTGATTCGCTGTCAAAATCACCGATCCTATGTTGTACAAATTGCTAACATTTTTTTTATTATTATTTTGGGAACGATATCAAACTTGATTTGGGTAAGAGTTTCATGCTAAGAATTCGATTAATTTAAACTTTAAAGAACAAAATGTGTAGATTCACTATATTTATTATTTAGCTACTTTTCAATCTCTTTAGTTCCTACTTTTGCTAAAGATATTCTGAAGATTTATACATCCTGGATCGACTTCTTGTACGTATTTAAGATATAGCGATGATGATAGATAATCATTATTTTCCTATTATTATACAAGAATGTTACGATGATCCTTTTTTCAAAGTTAAAAAGTCCAAACCGCCAAGCGAGCTATAAACAATTTTTCAAATACTTATGGTAAACACAGCATTTTCTCATAATATTACCATTAAGCCGGCCTAGATACTTTCTTAGACACAGGATATTAGTATTGAAACAAGTTCCTCTTGAGCAAATGATCTCGATATCGCATACTTTAATGTATTGAGACATAATTTATCTACTTGATTAGTTGCGCTAACGTATGCTTCGTATGGATACTTTGACCTGTTTATAGGATGATTGAATGGTTTTAATTTGTAAACAATAATAATTTTTAATACGTGTACTTCCGTTTAGTTATTTTTTGTAATCAAATCTTTATTCACTGCTAGACCAGTAAAATAGTTTGTTGGTCTGAGATTCACTTAGGTTTTAGAATTTTATACAGTACCTGCCTATAATTTTGCATTCAGTAACTTTTCTAACTCTATAGAAAGAATTAAAAATATATTTTTAATTATTATTCATGATACTAGTTGAAGCTTAACTTCTTACTTATTTTCTGTTATACAATAAGCTACAACCGTCGCACATCCTAAAATTAAATAAATAACCCACCAGCACTTTAAGGGCTTAGCTGAAATCGGGTGTTTACCCTTTCCATGTCCCATATATTTAGCTACCTAACTTTAAAGTAGCTTAAGCATCCACAATCTGAGTGGAGTAAAATTCGGAATAAGGTCACGTACTTGGTACATGTAAATCTACTTACTGCCGTGTGTTGACTACTAAACATATTCACTAACTTATACTCCAAGTGGTAACTTGTAGACTTCGTTCTCTATTTTCGTTGTATCGCATTCTATCAGTCAGTTATCTATGGTACAGTTGAATGTCAGTTGAATGTTTTCAGTACATCAGATGAATATATCACACAAAAAGAAAAGATTTCTAAGCACGAAGTCTAGTTAAGGCTTCGCAAATCTTTTCTTTAAAAGTATAAAGTAAAGTAGAAACTTAAAAACTTGAATACAATGTGGACATGTCAATAATTTTATCATCTATTTAAAAATTGTAAATAACCTCCCGGACGTCGGATAATGACTACACCAAAATAACGGGTAATATTACAAACAATATTCATAATACTTAAACGCTCAGTCTTAACAAACACCAATTTTTCCTCCGAAAAGCCGAAAGCGAAAGCAGTAATAAGTTACGTTGTATTAATATTCATAGGGGCCATTTATTAATACACGAATCGCTGACAGCTCAATTTCACAACCAATATAACAGAAGAACTACGAACGAATCCCATCAAAGCTAATACAAAATGTTAGTGATTCAGAACAGAGGGAACTATTTTTAAGCAACGGAATCAATTTGCCTTGATAAATGTGTTATCGTAAATCAGTCTGTAAAGGCTAAAGGATAACTGATTTTAATGTTCAGAAATAGACGCCGAAATAAAATGCATATGATTCATAAGAACACTTGAAATATTTTGTCTGGATGAAAATATAAATTTATAAAGAATAGAAAAAATTCGATCACGAGGCGGGACTCGAACCCGTATCCTTCTAAGTCCAGTACTTTGATATCTATCTTCTACGGCATATTCAATTTATTTCCATTTGTCTCAGAAACATTCGATAAACGTATAGCTAGCCAATTTCGCTATCAATAACCATGACTGTCGTTTAGTTATCTAAAAAATAATTCATTATCACGCAGTATTCACCGCCCAAGAATAATTCCCTAATTGATCTATCACGCGCCTGTGTGCATTCCATTCACCGAAACTTTAATAAATTATTCCACACTCACTTTCAATAGTACAACAGTCAAATCCATTCCCTGTCAATCTTGTGACGTAATCTTCACATTGGTTTCTCTGCTACCACACGGAGCAAACCCAATCTCACTGGTATATTTTTAATTGCTTTTTTGACCTAACAATCTCCGAAACTCGCAGTCAGCGGGTGGCCACGGGCTTCTTTAGAAACCTCTTGTAATTATAATTATTCCATTAACTTCCATACCACCGCAATTATTTGTAAAATATTCTCGCATTCGCCGCCCGTCTAATTTGTTAATTTTGTGCCTCTGTACATTTTTACTTGAGGACGCTTATTATTGTGATGTTGTATGCTTTCGTAAGTGGATAATGACTTTCTTTGAGGTTGGGACAACTGAATTTAAAACGTTATAAATATTCTGTAAACAATATTAAAATTTTCTTGGTATTTATTACCCTAAAATTTACCCACATGTGATAGGAATATAATCTAAAACCTATGTTAGAATCGAGATTAAAGTTCGCTTTAATAATATGTTTTTATAGCAGTCATATTATGTTCAAGCGGTATAGATACTGAATTTAATTTTAAAGGTAACAGTTAATATAACAACTGTTAGCAAATTACGATACATTTTCTGTTAAACGTAAATAGCAGATGCCACGCTATTAAATACTTACTACAAAATTTTCATCTAAGAATACTTTGTTAACCCTCCAGTAGTCGCGTATCTAAAAGTGACGCGTGAGGTCGCGTGGTCTACAAGGGTATACCATTTTAAAAACAAGAAAAAGTAAATAAAAATTTATAAATCAAATCGTCTGTTGTCCATAATTATCTAAATAACTCTGTTTTTACCTACAAATATAAATAAATACATAATAAAATTATCTCTTAATATAATATATAAATCTCGTGTCACAATGTTTGTCCTCAATGGACTCCTAAACCACTTAACCGATTATAATAAAATTCGCACACCATGTGCAGTTCGATCCAACTTGAGAGATAGGATAGGTTTTATCCCGGAAATCCCACGGCAAAGGGAACTATGCGGGTTTTTCTCTGAAAACGCGGGCGAAGCCGCGGGCGGAAAGCTAGTTAATTTATAAGTCTGTGACATTATTTTTAAAATCACAATTTATTATTTATTATTTATCATTTATCTAATATATCTAATATATATATATATATATATATATATATATATATATATATATATATATAAAAGTTTGTAAGGATGTTGAAAGGCGGAAGGCGAAAGTTTGTAAGGATGTACGGATGTATGGATGTATGGATGTTTGTTACTCTTTCACGTAAAAACTACTGAACCGATTACAATGAAATTTAGCACACATATAGAGGGTAACTTGGATTAACACATAGGATAGGTTTTATCCCGGAAATCCCACGGGAACGGGAACTATGCGGGTTTTCCTTTGAAACGCGGGTGAAGCCGCGGGCGGAAATCTAGTAAAAAATAAATGAAACAGTCACAACAAAAAACTTACGTTGGTCGCGTGGCATACGTACGTGGACCGCGAATTTTGCGGAGCTCCTGATGCACTACCACGCGCACCCGACTCTCCGCGCTGCACTGAGTGCATGCGGCAATAATTGAACTTAGAGTACACGAAGGATGAAATAACGGGAGCTACTAGATTTTTAGAAATCTGCAATTTTGTATCACAACTGGATTACACGTGTAGACCACGCAACTACTTAAGGGCTAAGTAAATGTATTGAGTAAAGTAAATTGTTATAATATAAATTATAGTTAAATATTTTACACAGTAGTAAAGCTTTTTAGCTAAGTTACCGAAGGTTTTTTAAAAAGAATGTCTATACTATAAAGTATAACTGGTATTATTTCAGTATAAACTACACCCGAATATTTTGAAGAAATCTCCCGACAAAGTGACATGCAAGCTGCGTTTTATTAAAAAATAGATTTATTCGTGTCTGAAAATAATTACAACCTTGATTAATAGGCGCTTTAAACATACCCAAGAACAATCGCAAAAACAAAGAAACAAAAAAGCTCGCCATATGACGTCTGTCCTGTCTGTTCTACCAAGATTTATGTTCTCTTCTCCATTGATTTACATTGCTGTATTTCAATTAGTGTATTCAGAAAGTAGAGGAGTATAACGAGCAATGTATTAGTTGTAAATTTGAATGCAAGTCAGGAAGAGCGGCTGGATCATTTTTTATGGTTCTTTGTAAAGCCCTGCTGTGAATTGCAGAGGTTGGTAACTTTTGTAGTTGGATAAGGAATTTGTTAAATAAAATAACTTGCAGATTTCACTTACATGATTGCGTGTAAATGCAATGCAAATATGTACTATAATATACTAATTAATAATGGTCGGACCACAGATCTGTTTTTCGAATAAATTCATACATGGTATGTTAAATTCTGAACACATTTTCATTTATAAACCTCTTTAAAAATAAAATTAAATCTTACATAGGCGTGTTAATGGTAACAGGAACTTAATACGAATTCTCAATCTATAAAATGTTTTTAACCACTCCCAAATTATTTCTTTTACTTTGTAACCACACAAATACAATGTTTGCGGCGAGCATCAATTTTTTCTAAAAGCGAAATTCCGAAAATCGGCACTCGAGGCCAGGTAGCCTTCGGATCTTTAATTTATTTGTATTTCCGAAAAAAAAACTAACAATAGGCACCATGTTTACCTGACACTGATTATAATAAGGCACGAGAAATATGACGACATCCATATGTTGTTTTACATTGTCTGATAAAAAATTGGAAGAGCTTGCGGCACTTTGTGCCTTGTCATCTATAACAAATAGTTAATTTTTGTATCCGATTGTAAGTTTTATTTATATATGAACAAACAAATGTAAATATGCTCGAGTACCTAATTGGAGGAAATAATCGGTATTTTATAATTAACATAATATGTAATCAAAGAAAGCACATTTAAAAATTAATTTAGTACATATTTGAATGCAACTGTCCTCGGTACGTATTCTTCCAAATTACAAATACATAATACTTTTGCATTATAGAGCTTGTATTGATGTCTAGAGCTTTGGTGATCACGCATAAATTACTTATTCGATTTTATTGAAATATGGCATAGAGATAGATAATTGCCTGAAATAACATACACTTTGAATCCTAGTACCACCTTAGCCAGTCGCAGATGAAACCTTACAATTTTATTTCATACATGTAAGCCGTCATGTTCAACAATGCGGGGATTTAACAGGAAAATACTACTCAAAATTTAAAAGAATATTATTTTAAATTTTGATTTTAAAGTATGATGAACAACAAAAGTATGTATTTTTGTGCTTGCAATATCAAAAATATCAATAATCAAAGTAATCTTGGGTTAATTACTGTCTATATTCATGCCAAAAATACGAAATAGAAGGAAGGTAAGTTAAGTATTTTGTCTTTATAGTTAACTACTTAAATCTACTAATAGCATAAAAAGTAGGTACCAACTTACTAATCTCAGGGCAAGCCAAAGATACCTTATAAATATTAAACGATATTTAAGTAGATAATTTTACTTGCTCCTGTCTAAGGGAATCCTTCGGTACCTCGTACTATTATTTATAATGCGGTGGCATGTTGTGTGAAGAATTAAAAGTAGAAATACAAGGCTACTGTTAAGACGCTTTTTGCGAACCGCTCGGCTGTAAAGTTTCTGCGTCGGCTGCTTATTTGAATCGGATTAGCGCAATTAGCTAAACATCAAACTTCCTATGCAATGAACTGGAAACAGGGGCTCTCACAAATACGACCAGTATTAGTACGCTTGTTAGACGTAATACTATCGTTATTTGTGGATTTAACCACAGTTCTTTCATTCGAAGTTCTTAGGGTAATGTGTTAAAAGTAATGGTCTGTCTTGTACTTATTTTGGTTGTATTAAGGGTGAAATATTATTTTTTTATGCTTGGAAATATTCTTGAAAATTATTCTATTAAGAGTTTTTAATTAACGTTTTAAAATTAAATGATTTTGAGATGTTTTACAACTTAAACCAACTTTAAAGTAAAGGTCGCATTTTTTTCCTCCATACTCTAAAGACAAATCACACTTGAGCTTGTACATTTTAAAGACAATTATTATGTCATAAAATCTTATTTTACGCTTCCATATAAATGTTATCAACGGCATGCATTTACGTGTTTCGAATGACTGTCAAATGACACTTAGTTCCCATTATTCTAGGGTACTCGTTACAGGTCCCTAGCATAGGTCAGGGCTGTCAACAACAAAGTTTTTTGTAGTTTTTTGTTGTTTATGCTGGAGGTGTATTAATATTCTTGAAACAGCTAGTTAGGACACTTTTATTTCTAATAGGCAAGTGAAAATTAGTAGATAGATAAATGAATTTGGTTAAAGATTTAGTTGGTAGATGGGTAAGTATCTTATTGAGTTGTGTACCATTTGTCTATTTTTTGTTGATTTCATCGCGATGTTTTGTTATCAGTGTTATCACATTAATCTTCCTGTATGAAATATTAATCTGTTCAACAGCTATAGTTGTATCAATCAATTTCTTTGGACATATAAAACTGAGTGGTATTTTTTTTCATTTGAGGTTCTAGATATGTCAAGTTCAAGAAAAACAGCACAAAGAAGAACAGCAAACAGTATTACAATCAGTGATCATAGTGTATTTAACAAAAACCAGCGCGTGGACAGCCCTGTCAAACCAAATGAGTTATTATCACTGGCCACTCCTGTACAATTACAAGTTTTTCCCTACATTTCCGTCCTAACGTTCGTCAGCGAGTTATCAAGACAATCGGTGGACGCCGTTACATGTGTAATTAACAATAAACACATTTATATGCCATAACTTGAAGGATTGTTGGAAATAATTGGCTAACATGTGTCTGATTTATGATATGCGGCCGGTAAAAAAGGGTTAAAATTTATTAACTCACTAAAATGAACCTACTTTGTAGCTTTACATGGGTTGGAGTCGTTTTCGAGCGATCAATTTTATTTCGATTGTAAAATATATGGATATTAGGGGCACTTCGATATATTCAAATAAAATAAATCGAATTAATCAAACAAAATCGTTCACAATTTATTAAGGTAGGTGTAGTATTTTAAATGCCAGTTATTTACTACATACGTAGAATGTGTGAATTAATTAAGGCATAACCTGAACAAAAAAAAACGCTTCAAGATAAAACGATTTCATTTAATTATAGTCTTTACAATTTGTAAATTTGACAAATGATTAATATAATAAATTTTCGTTGAATTCTCTTTATCAGAATGCAAAACCGGTACAATGTCATTATCAAAGCAATGCAAAGCGATTGATTTATCTGCCGGCCACCTCAAACTCCGAACCTTTCAAATCGGGAACAATATGAATAAAGATTTACAGAAAGCACATTGTTCGGGCACAATCAAAAATTCATTCGCTGCTCAGTTAATCAAATTTGATTCACGGATTGCATTATTAATCACATTAACACATTTACACAGAGTTGTGATTACACTTGATTAATACAAGTACGGTGTAATCACGATCAAATGATTAATTATCGTCTACAATCGAAATTATTTCACGACTATCTCTTTCACTGTTCCACGTATGGTGTTTATTGGGAGAGGGAGTGAGATACGTAATGTCCATAGTTCGTTTGTCGTGAACCGAAATGCAGATTATACGGAATGAGTCAGGCCGTGCATTCCTATTGTCTCTCACTAGGTCAGGGTGATTGGATGTAAAGTTCCTTCGTTAGCTTGATACAGCCTAGATATTAATAATTTATGATGTGTGTACGTAATCATGACTATGGAACAGATTTATTACTCATGTACCAAAGATGTATGGAAATAGGTTGTGTTGGATTTATACCCTCTGTTTAATGCCGTTCTGGCAAGGCCGCGTTCCCTCTCAAACCTACCGCAAAATTGGTCTACAATCAATGTAATGTTAATGTTAAAAGTAAATTTAAAAAAATATGTTAATAGACTTTAAATAGTTTGGAAAATCCAAAAGTGCACGCCTCATAATTTTTTTTAATAATTACAACGGGTCACCATGAAATTTGACTTTGATTGCAAAGCATTAAATTTCGTAGTTTAGGTCGTAATTAGACGGAAAAAAAATATATGGCATGAAAAACTTTGCTTTTGTGCTTAGAAGACTGATTGAAGGAAATTTTTAAAAATCTCGGATTTTAATTTTTTATTGAAAATAAAACTATTGAAATAAAAATGTTTATTATTTTTATTAAGTTTTACTATCAAATTAGCTTACAGAGAAGTGGAAAATAACTTAAAAGTGCACACTTTTACTTTTTCTTTTATGTTCATAGCTACTTTCTCTCTATAAACCCCAAATATAGTCGCCCATCATGTTTTCATTGTATTGGCCTTGATAGCGTTGTACAAAATTCATGATGTCCTGATGGAAACGTTCTCTTTGCTCTTCGGAATAGGCTCCCATATTGTTTTTAAATTTATCCAAATGAGCATGCAGCATATGTACTTTTAATGACATCCTGCAGCCCATGGCCTTAAAATTTGTAATTGGAATTTGCCTTTCCTTCCAAACACCTTTTACAATATCTACAAGCAACATGTGGAGCCCATGGCTTATCTTGATTCCGTACAGGACAGTCAAAATATGCTTCATAGGCTTCACAGAGAACGTGAGATGTCTTTAGTTCATATTTCACGTCTCGAACTTTAATAAATTGACCACATATAAAACAAAATGCATCAGCATCGTATTTGCACTTTCGTGACGACATTTTAAGTTATTCTGGGCTTGTAAATAATACCTGATGGTTGTTTATCACTCGGGTGCCATCTAGCGGCACAGTGTAAACGTTAATATCCCACTCTCACCGCGCGGTCTTTTTAAAAATATTAAAATCAATTAAAATTTATGAAAAAATTGAAAAATTAGTATTATTATTATAACTATCACAAAAGCAAACTTTATACCGAAAAAAGGTATTTTCTTTTCGTTTTTGTGCATAACTAACTGGAAAATAATAGTATAAACTTTAGGACAAAGAACGAAAATTTTTTTGTCGAGTCGTGAATTATTTATTAATTATTATTTTTGTTTATTTAATAACAATTAAACCACATCGAATCAGACCCTGAAAAATGAAAGGGTTCTATTCCTGAGCATACTCAAGCGTAAGAGAAAAAAAAAGACTCGATTAGTAAAGTATTTCGGTCGCTATCGTGTTAACAAGAAAAAGGATCCGCACATACAGACACACGGACGTCCAAGACAGAACTTTTTTAAACTGTTTTTTAACTAGTTTAAATAACAAAAATGACATCAAAAATATCATGAACGTTAAAAATAGTGTTTTTTCTTAATGTGTGTGTGTATGTATTATCTTACAAGTGCAATGTATGATACATAAAGACATTTTAAGTTTGAAAAATCAGATGTTTTGCGCGAAGTGACAGTAGTACCCACCTCAACGCTTCGCTTATGAGGCGTGCAATATCACGTAGTTAACACAAAAAATCTTTTTACTGCTTTACAAATGTATAGCATAGCATCGGAATTGGGAGCATAGAATATTATTAATTTTCTAATCTCTATAAGATGGTTCGTAAAAAATAAATATTTGTTCCTCTACACGAGCATGCCTTATGGCTTAATAATGATAAATGTGAAACAATCTAATAGCCGTCGACTTCGTATGGGCGGCATCTCACGCCCATTTTGTTGAACACCGAAAATCATTTCGCGCTGAGGAATTTTATTGGAAATTAATAATTATTCACAAATATTATATGGCCATTAATTTTGTATTTTATTTAAATTTATTAATAGCATGCTCGTTTATAATAAAAATCACTCAGATATTTCATAATTTAGAAATGCTAAAAATTATTATAACTATCACGAACTTAATAGTTTTATAATTTATTAAAACAATCGAAATACGAAAACGACAATTTATTTAAAAACTTGATTATAGACAAACCCTTTGATAGGTAGATACCTACATATCTAACTACTACTAGAACTACTACTTAGTAAAGTACTAGCTACAGAATAATATCCTAAAAACACGACAATTAATATTCTCTCAAACAACTTTATATAACAAATAATTCCAAACAAGCAGTTAAATATTATCAGTTCCAACCTCACGATTGTCGTTCACTCTTGGAGTGAATACTGTTTATTGAGAAATGATCTCTTCGCAATCGAGATCAGCTGTCGCGTCGCAAATAGATTTGGAGAGCATTCTACTAGAAAATAATGTGATTTAAAGATAAAGCTAACAGTACTGGTAGCTTTTGATTGTGTAACAATATCACGATGTGGTGCGCTGTTTATTGAAGTATTTGGACGTTTTTTTGACGTACAGGGCAATAACCAGGCATAACCCAGTGTACACTATTGTTACAAATATTAAAGACAAGCTTATTATTGGATGAATTCAGATAGATGTTTAAAAAATTATATACGACTACTTTATAAAACTTGTACTGATAAAATTCAAGCGTAGGCAATAAGAAAAAATAATACGTAAGTACTTAATACTTATTTTAAAATCTAGTAGGTACCTAGTGATGAGCAAAATATTAGGAGCTTTTAGAACATGCTTATAGATCATGATGTATTCAATATTCATGCTTACAATATTGTTATATATATGATGTAATGAGTGATCATTGAATCATCTTAATAGATGCAACGATTATGCGAAGGATCCATTACAAATCCCGGTACGTGAATGTCGATTATTTCAAGGCAAGATTACTCATATTTCTATAATATGTAGTTAATGAATAATTCCTTGCGAAGTTACAACATAAAATACGATATAATATGCAGGTACAATTTTTTTTTCTTATATTCTGCAAGACAATAAAAATTCGCACATTTATCGTTTAGTTACCTACATAGATTTATTTATAGGTACACTTATAATTAAATATTTCAAAATTCGTATTCGTTTATTAATAGGTTTTATTTATATCTGCCACATCAATATATTTGTGTTTTATGAAGCTCTCATACCTAACCGTTCTATTTCATATTATAGTGTTTGACAAATCAATCTAAATCGAAAATTCCATGTACAAGCTGCACTTTTAATATGTAAACTTTAAAATGATTCTCCTTGGCCAGTAATTTGTAAATCTCCACAGATTTGGTTACAAACTTTACCCATCCATAACGCCCGGGTCCGAGCCCAAATATTTTGTCCCACGAGTGCTTTAGTAACTATAATTTAATTAGTGTTAATTTCCCTTAACGATTTTGAATGCTTATAAATCACTTTTTATGTTTAAAGTTGACAACTTTTTACCTAAATTTAAAAATAACTTCGCTGTGATACATAATTACTTTGATAAAAATTACAATCTTAATAACAGAAATAAACTTTTCCTCACATTAAATATTATTACTTATACATTTCTTATAAATTAGTATTTCCGTATGCATTCCTTCATATTACGTATTAAAACTGATATTTCGTAGTTTCTCACGACAGAACAGTCATCATCATAATGACTATTTTTTGCAGCTATTCGATTAATGGTAATATTTAGACTAAGTCTAGGCGTGGGCGCCACAAAACGAGGATTGATGCGTTTGAGAGGATTTAGATTACACACAGATGACAAAACACCTCGTTTATCGACTTACCGACCGTATATTAATATTTTTAGACACGTAATTCGGTAAGCTATACACATACACGCTAATATAACCATTATGAGATGACAATAAGAGCTACATTTGTAATCACTGTTTACATGTTTATGTAATCTACACGATTTTATTATAATACCATGTTTTATTGCAATAGAAATTGAATATATAATTATGAATAAATCTTTTTATATTATTTTGTTGCCAAATAACTTGTTATTATCTTCATATGTGGTCTCTGAGGTGACAATTTTGCATCACCTTAAAAATTTAATATTTCTACAGAAATAATAAGTTTCTTGACCTCTCATATTTTAAAGCCTAACATATATATGTAGTTTCTTTCGCACGCAAATGCGCAGTCAAATTAATTTCCTAAAGTCATAAACTGCATACAGAAAACAGAACAGGAACTCCAAATTAAAAATATCATGTCAGAACAATAAAACCTTTATGATTAAAATCGGCCAAGTCATTAAATTCGCTGTAGCGGGCCACCGGCCGAAAAACAACAATTAATGAATAGTATAAAAAGCACAAGCAGTGTTTCAATTCATTCCAAGGGCGGGGTCGTTTTACATTCAAGGGGAGGGTATCCTTCGAAATCATTAGGTCCGGAATGCCCTCAGAAAGAACTCCATAATTCCGATATCCGTCCGTGGGCGTGTTAACCTTTGTCTTTTGTTAAAGCGATAAAACTAACCAAATGTCAGCTCGTAATATTTATTTTCATGCATCAACACACGTTCCAGCCTGACCGGAGTAAATGTTCTGTGAATTTATTGTCCACTCTTGATACACTTTATATAAAAAGACACTCGTTTTAAACACAATATAAATCACGATTGAAAACGTGACAACGAATTTGAACACGTTTTGTTAGGTTCGCAGTGATACTTTCAACCCTTGAGAATTGAGAGCCAAAGCTGAATCTTGTTGTTTATAAGAGAACACGATTCACTAAGTTAATAAAAATAAATATATACCTTATAAATTGAAAATAAGTTTTATATGCCAAATACAACTAAATATGTCTAATAACAATTTTAAGAGCTTTTAATAATAATTAAACAAACTTTTGTAGTCAAGTCTATTCTAAATAACAAGTAAACTTAATAAATTGTCCAAACTAATCAATATTATGTTCAAAAACAATGCATCCGTTCGCACACACATCAAACCCACATTACATCAAAAACAATACTCATAAAAGCTCACAATAAATCCTTAAAGTCCACGAGTAATTTATTTTAGAACACCAATTACAGTATAGACCTGCTGTTGAACTCTTGTTTGTATAATAACATCATAATATCATTAACTTACTTTTATGGGTGCTATATTCATAAACTTCTATGCACACAGTTTTTAAGTGCGTCATTATAGATATACGCCTTGTTTTGGATAAGATAAAGGGTTTACAGTGGTCTCCTTAAAAAGCCTTTCGCATTAATTGACTGCACTTAACGAGCGTTTTAAATGTTTTCTTTAAGTATGTGCTTTGGAATTTGGGAGGTTTAATTTACTTTTACGTAAAGAGTTAGAGTAGTTATTACATACACCTATTTTGAATAATCCTATTTATTATATGTAATCAAAATATACTAAAAAGATATCTAAATACGTACACATTACTAAATGTGCAAATAATATGGTTCGATATTATAATTTTAATAACTGCAATGTATGTGAACATAATAAACAGTATAACAGATAAATTTATACAAAAAAATCCTCAACTCAATTTAAATGTCAGCAAAAAAATCGTTCAAAAGAAATTTCGTTTCATATTCCACAGATTTTTTTTTACTCATTATACATAGTCCAACGTTGCATAAAGTGACAAATCATTTATTCCCGAGAACAGTAATAAAATATGAGTGATGGTCAATTTGTAAAAAAATCCGTGATATTCATGCAAATCTTGTTATTTATCGACAATTTCTGCATATAAAGATTTTGGTTCCCCGCCTACGTTTACATTTTATTTTATAAATCCGGTGGCAGTAATAAGCGAACAATTTCATTTTCACAACGATCGGTATATGCGGTAGGTAGTATTATTATTTAAGCATTTTAGCTTCCGATCACCGATAACCAACGTATCTTTCAATAAATGTAAAATAAATACGATTTTATTACGGTCAAACAATATTATCATTTAGTTCACAAATTGATTATAAAAATGTTTTCAATGTACCGTTTGTGAAATTCCTCTTCGGATTATACGACTTGAATTTGATCACAATTCAATGTTCTAATAAATTACTGAAACACGAAAAAGCTTTCGTACGTAAATGTTCAGTTGTGAATGGGGATGTTCACAAAAGTTGAAGGAAAATATATTAATTTATTTACAATATAATATTATGTTATTTTATGCACAAATTAACAATTCTCACAAATATATTACATATGACTTATAACAACAGAGATACATCCGAAGAACATAAATAATAATATCTTTGGATGATTACAAGCGAAAAAGCACATAATCACAACTACAAAAACTTATCATTTAACGTCCAAAGAATAATACTGATAGACGTACACATTTTCAAATAAAAAACGCAAAGACATGTTAACACGTTTAATTCAATCCCAAAGTTCGCGGTTATTATTATCTCCCTGAATAGCTACCTAATGAACTAGGAAGTGAGTCTAGACATTCGTCATGCTTAAACATTACTTCTCACTACATAGCCAACTCAGAGGCCGGCCCACTCGTAGCCTAATTCCAATAATTTGCACATTATTTGTCTCGGATTACTTGCAATGTCTTGATGAACAATGACTGGAACACAACATAAATATTGTACTTACTCCTACTCGCGTCGGGAACAAGGGTCAATTTTCACAGACATTTCAAAACGCGTATTTGCAAACAAAATCTCTTGCTGTGTGTCCATTCGACCAATGAAGGTGCGAGTTATTTAAACTTATCATAGATGCATTCACGTTATAAATCAATATTACATTCTTTCTGCGAAGCATGTTTTTAAACTTGAATAAAACTAATGTTCAAGTTAAGCTATAATTGAAAACAATCTTTAATTTACTGTACTTTTATTGTGTCGTAAAATATTTAATTCGTAATAATACCCATCGACGACTATAATAGTAGATATTCTCATGCAACTAAAACAAGACCATGTAATGCGCTTGTCTTCAAACAACATGAATCACCTCTAACCATCGTTTTTCTTACAACAAATAAACCTTAGCCATATAACCATAGATTACCAAACAGTTATACTACGTAAAACCAGCATTAGCTTTGCTCCTAAAAGCTCACCCTTTCCAATCGCATGGAGTTTTTCATTATACGCTCGCACGCTCAGATCGGACAGGACACGACAGGCTGTTCGGTATTTTATGACCTCATAAAGCAAAGGATTCGATCACGGGACAAGCTTTGTCTTAAAGTAATGATGAACGTGACTCCAACTATGTTACGATTATAAAGCGATCGTGTAATTAATTAATTTGATGGATTATCTTATATGTGTGTATAAAATTCTAGTCTCAATGTTAGTTGCCATACTCGGAAACGGCTTGACTGATTTTAACGAAACTTTTTGAATGTTCGGTAGTTCTGAGAAGATAAGTACCTATTTAACTGGTAGAAAAATATTTGCTGGATTATTTATTTAGATATACTCTGTTCTATTTCATAATAAACGTAATGCCGGGGAAAAATAATTAGAATAATTACCTATATAATAACGATTAATACCAATATAATCGCGTTTAAGCGTCTTTCAAAAATAATCTGCACATAACAAACTATTTTCATATTTTACGGTTTTCAGCTAAACTTGTAAGTAAACATTATTTAACTGTTTAGAAATTGCATATGAAAGTCTATAAAAATAAAGTTTCATAAGGTCTCATAAGCGATAGAAAAACGTAGTTAATTTACCAGTTACTGTTCAAAGTAGCTTATTTTAAAAGATTTACGACATGCAACAAAGTCGGAACTAGGAAAACACTCGATTTATAGAGCATAAACAGCATAAAGCGGATCAATCATTAATAACCTTAAAACCGAAGATTAGAAACATACTCGGAAACTTATTAATAACCATACATTTAATAGCCAAAATGTTTACAGCTGCAGTAAATATTATAGTAGTACAATAACAGATCTTTCATTGAAGACTGTTTATAATTTGACTGCAATGCCCTGATCACTTCGGGGGCTACATAAATCAAATTTAAAACATTTTAATGATTCCTCGTAAAATTTGAAGACGTATATTTAAGCGTTTATAACTGCTGGTGATCAGTATTGACTGGATGTTTTGTTTTCGTAAACTAGTATTCATTAGTTATTAATAAATAATTACAAATGAATTTTACTAGTTAAGTAAGAGTAAAAATACAGTAAAGAAGTTGATTATGAACTTGCAATACGAACCCTAAGTTGATATTATGGGTTTAATAAAATTTCTTCGAAATATAATACAAACGATACAAAAACCTATTAACGTGAACGCAATATGCCTTTAAAGATAACAAAAGAACATCATTTAAATGTCTCCTACTTCAATAAATTATAAATAAAAAATACTTATAATCGAAAATCTGTTATCGTAACAGAAGGCCGTTGACCAGGCAACCAGCAATTATCAAATATTACAAAACTCGCCTATCTCTCCCATAACAGGTAGGAAAATTGCCTCGCCGTAAAAAATGATTAGCCGCTTCAACATGCAAAGAATTAATATTTGTATAGAGCCGAGCAAGGGTCACGTTATGGTCTATCTCGTTATAAAAAACTGTCAATTTTTTGCCCCGTACAAAGAGGTGCACAATAAAAATGCCAATGTGATCTTACAAACGAGAATTTATGTTCTATGTATGCAAATGAAGTGAGCTCGCACACGGCGGACACAGATCAACGGAGTCGGTGTTCAATAAAAGTTTGAAGCGCTTAGTGTAAATACTGTTTATGTATACCCGAAATGAATATGGTTGCTGCTTTTGGATTTTTATTTTATTTTCCGCGTTTGTAAGAATATATGACAACTGATAGCTCTGTATTAAATTTAGTGCAAAGATACATTATAATCTGGACAAACACATAGGCTTGTTTTAATATACGGTTTCACGTGCGTAAAGCCAAAATAATAAATAATACTTTATTTATATTTATAGCTGTTTTTGTAGCAGAAAGTTTTTAGTCTGTGGCGCGCGGTATTTTGATTGTTACGATCCTGTCGATAATTTCCGCGTAGCGTGTCAAATGTTTAATGGTATTCGACGGAAAAATTATATATATTGTTCCAACATTTAATTGAAATATAGACGCTTCAAGTTCGAGGTCAATAGGTCAGAGAGTAGTTCTTCATTTTAAATATGATTGCAATGTTTGTTTAATGCAATATTTTATTAATTAGTAGGATAGATAATATATTATATATAATTATAATATGGGATACTTTTATTATGATTAAATGTAAAGCATTTTTCTACTTTAACTCTATTTCCATTTTTAACGTTTTTCAATACATATAGTAAAGCTTCATAAAAATTTATATAGCATTTTCACGCCTAGCAGTTTTTTGAATTAATGGATAATGCATAAAAATAGATGAACACTAAAAGGTATTGAAAGATATAAAATTGGTTTTTAAATTCACTTATATTGCTGAAACGGCCCGTGTTAATAATTTACTGTATCAGATTTATTTTATGCCTAGACGCATGTATTTTTCAATAACACCACAAAAGTTTTAATAGTTTAAAGGAAAATAAGCTTTAAGCTCTAACTTTAAAGTTTAAATTGCATTGATGGTAAATAAACTTAGGGCGTTTTATCTGAAATAGGTTTGCAGTATAAAGGTGAAGCTACAAAATATAGTGTTCTTGATAAAGCTCTCACAGTACTACCAGGCAGTCTTTTTAAGTATGTTGCATTATACTAAACCCACATTTTTATTACTACTAACTTTAACAGCGTAAAGCAATTTGTAAGGATGATAAAATATCATGTCCTTGATAAGATTTATAACATAAAAGAGTTAATCAAGTTTCATTTTGAATAAATCGTTTATGCGAGTTTTAAGTTCTGTTATCATTTAAAATATTTATTTATGAAAAATTATGTAAATCCCATTCATAGTTTTCTTATATTTGTAGTCCTTTTAAACACGCTTATATATGCTTCACTTGTATGTAACCGACGCCTTTAGGCTCGATTTTGACCCACATTACACATAATATACATTTAAAACTATACTTGTGATTATATTTTTAATCTTACTCGCTCAGTAGTATTCTAACTACAACGTCCAATTTGACATAGCATAATCAATCTTAATTATACAGGAACTGAATTGAAATACGAAATAAGCCCTAAATAGAACGAAATAGCTCACGAGCTTATTTCCTTACGTAACAAATCACAATAGCTTGAGTCATGCAGAGAAGATCCGATTCAGTCGATTTTGTCAAATGAACAGACTAATAAGATTAATGCTTGAACAATCAGAAGTAATATTTCATTTGTATATGAGTCAAAACAATATTTGTTTAATTAGAATTGTTATTGTAATAATGTTTGCGTATTTTCTTGTTAATTTCATGTAAAAAACTTATAAATTGTGTTGTTGTCGGAATATCTCTGAAACAGCAGTTTTTTGAATTAACAACAATAAAGTTAAGACAATGTTTATTTATCCTCAAACATTATCAATGCACTTTATGTACACAAGTCATTTATGTGAAAATTAAAATTACTTGAAGTAAGAAACTTAAATATCTTACAAATCATACACTAACTCTTAATACAATAAACACGCGTTATTTGCGTAAAAAATAAGACACGTAAGCGAAAAGTAAACATTAATATGAAAGTAACATATGAAGCAACAGATATTAAAATTTATGTTATGTTCGTGGGCAAGCTATCATATTTCTTACAAATAATTGCGCATCACAATAAAACGTTGCAACAATACAGCAATAGCAATGATTGCATAACTAAAGCATGCAATTTCGTTTGTAATTTGTCTGTGCAATTCAAAAATGCATCCTTTATTTGTCCAATCACTAAAAGAAACTTGTTTAATGGATTTCCACCATTACTGGGCAAATAATCGGGCTAAGGCTCATCGCAGGAATAAAACTAGGATCCTCTTTAACAAAGTACGGAGCTTTTAAGTTAATGCTATTTCGTTACCAGAGCTTTTCGATTTAACAAAGAATCACGATTGAGTCAATAGTTGAATTATACTTCATTTTTATTTAAACTTTCTGTAGTTTTATCTAATGTTTTAATTTTTGAAGTGAAACTTCTTTATCGGGGTTGGAAAAATATTTAGTGTAACATTTTTTCGTTACGCGTGACTTTTTTCCGTTACGCGCCATATTTTTCCCCTACCACGCGTGATTCGACCGTATTTCTGTAAAGTTGCATATAGTAAATTATTTTTTTAAAAATAAGGTCATAAAGAAGTTTCACTTCTTACGTGAGTACACTAGTACACGCACACATTTTTTTCAATTGTTATTTACTTTTCCCCTCATTTTGTAAGAAAGCAGAGCTACTTTTTTTAATTCTTATTATTAACCTTTTGAATAGATTCAAATAATAAGATATTTTAAGTTAGCTATTCGAAGTATTCGAGTAGGATATTTTACACATCACACAGGTATTTACATTATGTTTTAGGCCTTATCCTCTACATGTTGAATTATAATTTTATTTTTTTCATATTTCAGCCCTCCTGAGCTAGCTGTTCACCGCTCACCGGTCACCGCTCACCGCTCTCTGCTCTCCGCTCTCCGCTCGCCGCTCACCGCTCACCGCTCACCGCTCACCGCTCACCGCTCACCGCTCACCGCTCGTCGCTCGCTGCTCAGTCACAGGCCCGAGGCCCAATAGAGGAGTCACGACGTGACCATCCCAACGAGCCGCCAATTTGCGGACGCCCCATGTTGGTTTTGTTAACAAAACTCTTACTTACCTTTTTACCTTTTGCGAATATTACGAGCACTTTAAATATTGATAGCAAAATTAGATATCCTTGTAGCTTTATAAATGTGTGGGAATGTCTCGAGTCTCGTCTTTATTGTAGTTAACTTGATACATTTGTTAGTTGCGTTAATTCGTATTGTTTGTGATTTTGAATTGTTCTACTAATATTGTACAAATAAGGAACTTTTTTTAGAATAATTTGATGCAGCTAAAAGGCAGCTAAGTTTACGAATATTTTTTCTGTTTCTAAAGATAAAGATATTTTACTTAAACATTAGGATTATTTATTAAAATTGTTTTCCAACATCTATTATGAAGGAAATATATCAGTTCAATAATATAAATAGCTTTTAAAGAGGCAAATGATAGAACATCTCAACTTTGTGTCTTTATTACCAATATAAAACCTTTTATCCCTTCAAGAAACACATTAACCAGTAAAAGCCTATCATTCAACCATATTTTATCATTTGTGCAACATCTCAATCTCTGACTGGTAATTACTTAGTATCTGTATATTTCATAACTTGCTTCATTCACCGACTTCACAAGGAAAAATAAAGTATATATATATATATATATACCTCAGTCTTATATAAATACGAATGAATTTTAGAATATGTTAGTGTTACTGATGTGTGATGAACTAACAAACAAAAATAATACGTATTAAATATTATATTTAAGTACATTTACTTTGCTCTTGAATTAATTTCAATTATGAATATACGGAGTTGGTTTTCTATGTAATATGTAACAAAAATAAATAAACAAAACGTGTATAAATGTTAATTATAAGATTTTTTTATTAAAACGTGTTTTATTTTATTCTATGATGACTTCATTTTCATTGTTAATTAAATTTAATGAATGTAGAATATTTTATCAGATTAGGTAAAGAATCGTTGATAATCAGACCTCACAATAAAAATACACGTTCTTGCAAATAATAGATACCTATTGTTTTTTAATAATCATTAATCAACTTATGAAGTGATTTCAATAAACAGTTCACCAGAGACAATCGTTGAAAATAAACTAAATACCTACTAGTTGTATGTTTTATAATTTGTATCAAAAGATAAGTAAAAAGCCAGACAAGCAAATGAAAAACATTTTGTCTTCCAGTACTTTTATTGAATAAAATACATTATTTATAATTAGTTAAATATAAACTTGAGCCTTAAATATTTAAAACGATATTTAATTCGTTGAAAATAATTAGACGGGTAAGCTTTTATGGTAAGCTCAAATTGAAATTTCTTAAACACACATAATTGCCAAGTAACATTGACCCCTCTGATGTTTTCATAATTTTTAAATCAATATCTATTCCATAATTAACTCGGTGATTGTTTTTGCTTATAAGCAATTTTAAAGAACATTATTTACTATGTCTATAATTTAAAATCAATTTCATATGAACACCATCTATTTTCATATAACTAGGAAAAACAGCTGTTATCGTATTCAAGCGACGGTGCAGCGCTGTGGGTATTCTTTATAGCTAGACGTTACGACAACTGCAGCGCTTTCATGCTGCAAGTTGTGAATATAAGGAACACACTGTAAAGCCGGTTTTTAAGAAGAAACAAGAGGTCTTAACATACTGGTCGGTCCGGTAATGACGGTGCCGTCAGTCGGTCCGTCACTCAGTAACTCAGAAGAATGAGTTCATTTCCTTCGAGTTTGAGATACGATTTTTAATTAAGTTTTTGTTTAAAATTCATTAAAGAGCAGCGACGAGCAGACACTATACGCATAAATGAGTGGGTAATTAATGAGCGTAGAAAACATAGGCTTCTAGATAATCAACATTTTTATTAAAATTCCTCGCGCCCAACAGGGCAGATTATAAAACTTTTTACATGACTGTACCCTTTTATGTTTCTAATAACTCTATTCATATATTTTTTCTATGAATTCTTTCATCTACAATATTATACATACCTAGACATAATATATCGTGAACCGAACTACGAAACATTATGCATCCAGCGCATGTTCTCATCACATTATTATGTACAAAAGGTGCCAACGTGTAAAAAAGCCAGTCATACAGTGATAATCTAGTTTGGAGCATCCCACAATAAGCGTGAATACATTCATATACAATTTAAATCAGTCTCATTATACAAACGCTTCCGATTGTCAACGCGACAATAAACTTTTACAAGAAATAGACGAAGGTGTCAGCAATCATGTGGGACTGCTTATATTTGTAGTGTCAAGTTCGCTGTTAATTGTAAATTTAAAACAATATGTAGCTATTGCCTATTCGTCTGTTACTTTCTTGTTTTAATGAGTATCTATTTTATTTCCGGAACTACGTGTTTCGACACGATTTTTACTATGGTACCATGCTTTCCTAGAAGATTGATTACCTACAAATAGTACAGATATATACTTACATCTTGCAATGGAAGTTTCTAGTACAGAATTTCTTATAACAACTATTTAATAATATTATAACTATCGGATAATTATTAAAACATTCAGACAAAGTAAAACAGATACTTTCTACGAAAGCAGAAAAAACATTACAAAGGACTTATAACAAAGGTTTTTAAAGCTCCCATGGGAAAATAGAAAACTAAATCGCCGCAAGGCAGAATGCTTTTCTGTTATGTTAGCTACCATGGTTCAAACAGACAGACCCAACGTGAACTATGTGTTGTACACGGGTTTCCAGCAGGCGTACACCGACTTTCGAATCCATTGAATAACGTACATGCTCATAGCAGTTTCGAAATTGTACTCTATAGATGCAAACATTTGACTGACTTATCGGTTGAACTTGCCTAGAAATTGTAAGTTATAGCCAACGCTTTACGCCCTTTATGATGAATAGGATTCCAAGTCGATAATAGATAATGACGCCCAATAAGAAAGTTTGTGAAATCTGCTATTTATGCTCGAATGTACGTAAAACAAAGTTTTCTTGCAGACTTGCTCATCTGAACATTTTTATCTTGAAATCACACAAAATAATTCGTGACGTTTGTAAATGCAGAATACGATAGCGTAAGGAGATAGTAGCACTATTCTACAGATAAGCATCCGATGCTATCTGACTAGCATATAAGGATTCCATCCACATGCATGGAAACTAGTAAAGAAGTGGATAAACATAGTACATAAAACGAATTCCTCAAACGTCTATTTCTTGACACTACAAAAGCAATTTCAGTTACCCAATTCGATATATTTAGATAACACCACTACAGCTGCGCGTCGCCGTCATCACAGTACATTTTGCTCATTTGTATAATCGTCTTCAAAGCGAACCAAGTCTCTAACATATCGTTCCCTACATCGAACAGAACGTTGGCCGTTTTGTTAAACGAAAATAACGTTTTTAAATGACTGTTTAGTGTCTTGATAGAAATGCCATTGTATTTTACGGCAGCTGGAGCTATTTGGATTCCAAAATAACATTTCTGTATAAAATTACGACGCCTCTTCGATTTTTCTAAAACCTTATTAGACCTAAAATATTAACCTTCGTTAAATTTCTACTTTCTGAAAACTTAAAATAAAAAAGCTTTACTTTACCAAAGCATCAAAGCGACAACCTGGCACATAAGAGACAATATAAAATAATATGCTAAATATCAATAGAATCGTTTTTAAAAACACCTTTAATGCGATTAAAAACTAAAATATTGCTACTGGTTTTCATTATAAAAACACATTAATTGGTCAACATAGAATCCAGTCGATGCGACTTGAATGAAAAAAGACAATAATTCCAATCAAATATTCACATATTTTGAGGTTATCTTATCTCTTACGGTTTATATCAGCGAAAAAATTTGTATTTCGATAATATTTTTACATTTTGCCTTAATTAACCATTAATTTTATTGTGACAACAACGGTTTAAAAAGAAATAACTTTAAATAATTTAAACTTTCCAATTATGTAGTATAAACCAGGAATGTTGAGTGTTGAAATTGACATATTTACAACTCAATTTATATTAAAATTCTTCCTTTGAAACGAGGAGTGTACGCAATACCAATTTTTTCAATAAATTCTCGCGAATATTCTCATAATAATACCTAAAGTCGCTAGAGCCAGTAAATGTATGCAAATATAATGATAAAAAGTCCGTTTAAATTTATTAGTGCGTTAAGCTGATGCTTATGAATTAACATAATAGGTTCGTTATATAAAGCATAATGTGACATTTAAAAATAACCAAGCACGGATTTTGTCAATTAAAAAAGATGTTATTAGGTACGTATTATTAATAATTTAAATAATGTTTCATCATTATTATTTTTTTAAGTATATTTAGCCCATAATAATAAGTTTTAAAACATACTTGAAAAACACTGTTATAAATTTCATTTTTATTCAAAAATATGTCTAATTTTAATGAATGGAAATGTACTAACAATCTGTTAAAAATTCTTAAACCATTATTCTCAATGACTTAAACAAACACAAAATAAAAAGAGCGTTTACGAAATCCGAATAAAGTTATGCCTTCAATTACAAACAAAATAACTCCAACAGTTTCCAACAAAACTTATTTACAACGACAAACAACATTACCGCAAATATTTCAATCCACTTTATATATGCAAATGCCGGCTATTATTTGCCATATATGTTTTTTCAGTAGCAAGCACGGAGGCTCGATATTCGAGGATAAATATTTTAGGATGCGAGTGTGAATGGAGGCTATGTCGTCTTATTTCTTGCCTGGCCGTCTTTATGACCGTGATATTGCTTTTGACCCACACTTGTATTGACTAAGGTACGCATGTTAAACGAAGGATAGGATATTTTATTTATTTATCCATATAAATAACCGTTGAAAAGTTAAAGTGTATGGTGCAATTTTGAATTTATATTTTTGTTCTAAAAGGTGTACATTTGTTTGAATTAAACAGTTCTAAAATGTTAGTTAACAGTTTTAATAAAAAAAGTTAAACAGTCGTTCAACTATTTTGGTCAGAGCTCTCTATGAGGTCTAGTTTTCAATTTCAAAAAAATATTGAAAGACCAAGAAATATGAAATATGAAAGATTATTACCCTTCAATTATCTCTAATCGACAATGTTATCAAAGCTAAAATTTAAAATAAGAAAATTATCGATAAAAAAATTTAAGTCTGAATCGCGCAAGTGAAATTTTTTCAGTCGCTAAGTACATATTGCCTGAACAAGGTTCGTAAAGTGGAAGTGTATTCTTTAGTGTGATGCCACTACTGTCCATAGATCGCTAACATTAGTTAGTAGGTCTGCAGAACGTGACGTCACGCGGTCGTTGTCAGGCTACGCTACTTGTAACGTGCGCTGCGGACGATCGCCCACCGCGGCTGCGACGGCCCAGCGGCGCACATTCCTTGGGCGGCCTTTATAAACCTTACGCGGTTTCAGTTAACTCGTTAGCTTAGCTCCGGTTAAATCTTTGAACACTTCCATGTAATGGCGGCGAGAACACACTCGATTGCCTGTTTTTTGGCATTTTTTTTTAAATCGGTAACGCAATGTTGTCTAAATTAAAAATACTGTAATTTCAATTAAGTAATTTAATATACATGAGGGACCTAAATATAAAAAAAAATTAAAAACTACATTAAAGATTAATTATATTTATTTTCATGATTTCTTTATTTCGTATGTACTATAAGGTATGAGTTCCGCTATTTTACCATTGCGTCCATTGCTCTCAAATTGCCTAAATCCAGTTGCTTGCAATTTTATCATGATCGACAGTTTTTTGTATATTACTTAATGTGTGCCAGTAGGCACTATCTAGTAAGATACTATTTACTGTTAAATAATAAATACAAGAATATATCGATCGATAAACAAATATTTAAAAATAAAAATAAAATAAATTCCGTCCAACATAATACAAATATTACGGTCACACTACACATAGGAAACAATTCAGCCATTTAGCATGTTTATGCAAGAAACTTAAGCAACACAGGGGGTATGCTACTCGTGTGCTTTCAAATAAAACCGATCAACTTGGTAGCTTATTTATACATTTTTATTACTATTATTGCCGAATGCCTCATTTTATATTTCATTTAAACATTTTTAAATAATTGTAGCAACCTGTTCTCAACTCCGCGTCCGGTTTTATGAATAAAAACGTCATTCGCGGTTATTAAAATAAAACGACGTTTAAAAAGTGATAAATATTTTAATCGCAGTTTAACTCTTATAATGATTCATTGGTACATTATTGAATGTTTCAAAAATGATGGACAAAAACTGTTTTTATTTTTTCAATCGTATAATTCATAAATATGTAATTGTATGATTTATCTACTAGTTATATGTTTAATTATTGATAATAGTACCTGCTATAAATTATTAATTTAGAGATATTTTAAGAAACAAGCTTACGATACCTGTAGATTAGATTATCTACTAATAAACAAATATGTTTCATAAAAAACTAAAGCAGATAACACAATCTAATTTCACCGTCACCAAAAACGAGAACTCCATTTTAGCATGACAAAGTATAAAAAATTGATCAAACACTAATCTCATCGCCTCCGGCGAACAACGCCAAAAACCTAATTAAAATATACGAGCAGAAACATTTGTGACTACCGTTCTATATAAATAAAGAACGGTCAGGTTTATTGCCACGAAAATTAATACGCGATCAATTTTCTATGGAGTCGGACACCGCCCGCTACGTCGCAACGTCGGCTTCTTCAAACCCGCACCAAATTTAAAGAACGCATTATAATAGAGACGCAAAGCGGCCACGATTGAAAGACACCCGATATAATTCTAATAACTAAAACCGTACACATCGCCTGTGTTTTCAAAACGCATTTTTCTACGAACTATAGAAGCTAATATTTACTCTTCCTATGAGCAGCACAAAGCCTAATGTTTATCCCTACGTTGCACTTCGTCCTGTGTAAACTGTGTCCAACAAATTGAATATAGACCTTTGAAACTATTCGAACGAATAACAACTGTAACTTAAAAGAGTTACAGTTCAAAATGGTTTGTGTGGATTAACATGTAGCGAGATCAGAAAAAGCATTATATTTTATGATCGTAGTAGCATTTAGTGGCCTGAAGCGATTGTGCGGTAAGTTTGTAAGAAAAGCAATACAGCCCGAAGGGATTTGCAATATAAATTACAATGCAAAAACTCCACACATAATTACATTGATTTAACTGAGACATTGAATAAGCGATGTCTTAATGAATTAACAATGTAAAATAACGGTTTACTAATTAATTTAAATAACAAGTTGTCGTGTACTTTAATGCGATTAATTTATAATAGGCCATTGATTTATAAGTAATAGGTTTGACGTATGAAAATATTATTTTGAATTAGTTCGACACAAACGTACAAAGTAAATGATACTTCAATAATTTTATTAATTGTGTTTATTATAGATAATGTCAAATTATATTAAGTACTTACCTAATTGGAATACCTTGAGTTTTATGAGAAAAGGATTTTGGCGAAACTAACTTAAAAATATGCTTACTGTACGTTTATCAATAGCGTAAAACATCACATAAAAATTGCACAAAGGCCGAATGGTTTTATGACTGAACATTTACTGTCACTCAACTGCAATAAAACAATATCATTTCTAGACACTTAAAAAGCATTTCTCTTGAAAACTCTCTTTGCAACATTTTGCGATTTAAAATATAATAGCAGATAATAACAATATTTGCAATAATATAACGGGTTATTATTGCGTTTTGGCATATTTTTATTACTAAAGCATTTTAAAGAACTCATTGTTTGTACATTTTAAAATAACAAGCTATAAATCATTTTACGATATTAATGTTTCATTGTTTCATTTATTGTGACTTAAATTGTTACAAAAATAAACATAGGTAACATCACTCTTAGTATGTAACAAGAATATTATGTTATCTCATTTTCAATTGATCAAATATATTCCAATCCTTACAATTCCAATATTATCTGTAGTTTTTGTTTATATTACAAATAAACAATTATTGTATTTACGTTATACAGACGACACCTTTATACTATTATGTAATTGATATTTTCTATTTTAATATAATATGAGAACTCTACATATTCATAAAATTCAGTAATTGGCACGATAATCATTATAACGGCCTAAATAATTTTGGGTCACGCATGTAACGCACACAATAAAATTGTTTATTTATCCATAATTTATTGTTTACACACACCGAATATAAATAAGCATCTATAACGTGGCCACAATAAAATAAAGTCGCTTTTATTTTAACGATAGAACGTAAAAAATTCCGAAGCTCCAAATCGCCAACAAGTGATACGATCTCGAAAAGTAACAGTTTACGATCACGTCTCAAAGCTTCCTCCACAAAAACAACTGGCATTTTCATAGATCACAATAATCTTACGACTTTCAAAACATGATCATTCCATTTTAATCCGAACTGAAATGTAAATAATTTACTTTTATTTCGTCGTTACTCTTCCGAGATTTATTTGTTTCAATTTTGTTGAGCAAACGTAGGATTGAATTACTATGGGATTTACTATTCTAATAACTTTCTTAGTCTTTGAACGAAATAGAAGTGCTATTGAAACTTGCGTTTTTAAAGCTTTCATTATATTACATTAATTTCTCCGTATCGTTTTAAAACATATTTTAAGAAAGATTAATAGAATATCCAGTAGGAATATTATCAAAAATATAACTCTTTCTTACTCTAGAAAATCCACTGTGAAAATCGAGAGATATCTCCGTATTAATATACGAAAGTCTGTATCATTTAACTGAATATTAAAGACATAACACAGGTGCATTCCAAAGGACTTAATATCACAAATGATACGACTAATCCGCCTCAAACCTACGTCACATGTAAAGTAAAAGACACCGGCTCTTAGCATTAACTGGATCGTATAATATCAGCCTTATTTAAGCCTCCACCCGTGATCCTTAACAAAAAGTCGTGTCAAACAAAACACAAATGATATTCAATATCTTAAAAGGTTAAGTTTCTGCTTTGATTGAGCTCTTTAGCATTGATATGATTCCGCGATAAACATCTTTGAAAATAAGTATTGGCGGATTATTTCCAAAAGTCCGTAATAATATGATTAAATTACATACATTAATTTTAAAAATATTTTTACCTCTCTTAACAAGTTTTAGCGATATCGATATTGGAGTAAATAAAGAGATAAATCTAAAAAGACCTTTTATTGTTTCCATCTTACAATGGTTCAATCAATTTTGAATCCCTAAACAAAGCTAATCAACACAATTTTATTACGAATATTTATTTATGAAAAGTGTTTGAAAGTCACATTGAATCTCTCGGGCTAGTAAATCGTCTTTACCCAACATAACATACTCATTTGTTCTAATAAAAAGAGTCTTTCGGTAATGTCCCATTGTGTACATAAATTTAAAAATAATACTACACTCTTCGATCGAAAATCTTTATAAATTATGATGGCCGTGCGCGTGACATTTTGTTTTATTTTATTTCAATAATTCAATCCCCAACGTTTAAATAACATTATCTAAATGTCGTAAATATGGGCCATTATCGAAAGCCCTTCAAAATTCCGTTCGGCGTTTTTGAACGACGCGAGAGAATGACGCGTCAACTCTATCCACTAAGAAAAATATTGAGACAACAGGCCGAAGTGGGCCCTCCACTGCGACATAATGGCTTTTCATTGAATTCTTGCTTTCTTTTGTTTATATCCCATAATGTTCCGATTGGAGAATGATGGAGGGCGGCCGTGATTACTTTAATAACAATGACGTCCAACACAAAGGACGAGAGCACTGAAATTATATGTAGGGTTGTAATAGTGTACTTCTCATGTCTCTCACGTACAAATGCACCACTTATATAACAAAACTACTCACGTAATTTCCTAATTTTATTATTGCATTCTCCTTCCAATTCCATTCAAATAAGAATCACAATAGCATACATTGTATACATATATTGCTACGTGTGACGATACCTGTCCCATACTACGCCAAGGTATGCTTATTTGTGACGTCCGCGTATTTAACGTGAGATTTAAATATTATAAAAAATAACGAGCTCTTCATAGAATGTTTTATCTTTATGATGACGCTTATCGTGTTTATGTGTTTAATTTGTTTACCTGTTAACGTCTAATAAATCTAATATTATATCAAGACTAGAAGCAGATGGTACTAAAATGACATAAGATTGTGTGTAAAAGACAAAGATAATAGTAATATAAATGGATAGTTTGTTTTATCAAGCCAAGGCTAGTAGTGATCACCTCAGACGTATGACCATTAATATCAATCAGGTTCAAACGAACACAAAGCATCATCAGATAAACTCGTAGTGTAGGCGTTATAGAAGCCATTACAATAAATATTACAATTAAGTGTTAAAAAATCCACCATATGTAAACTTATAAAAGCCGATTTCCGCTAAATAGTGACAAAATGAAATAGGAATAAAATAAATACAAATGAGCTAATACAGTTTTGTTTAACGTTAAAGGAATTGTATCCGTTATCACAAGCTCTCAAACTGTACATATTATTAGGTAATAACAGACCCTAACGTGCGTCCGTATAAATTATTTTTTATCATGGAACATGCAATAACCCTTTCAGACATAACCCGTCATTTCCTATTTAGGAATAAGGCATATATTCGTGTGTAGTGTCCTTCATTTCGACACCGACTCCACTCGTCCGGTATTCAAAGCCCGTAAAACATTAGGAATGGAAGAGTCGCTGTGACGGAAACAAAACGTATTTCTTTACTTATTTTTGTATAAAGGCGTTTGAATCCTTCGGGCTATATGTATGCAACTCAGCAAAGGGACACACTGTTTGATATGGTTATTACCTTCTTTGTGGTACATCTAGGAATTGTGAGATTTGTCCTCTTGATACGCTAAAATTTAGATCTGTTGCATGAATGGGCGGCCTCCTTACAAATGTTAATGTTTGGAACCTGTTTCGCTTTGGAAAAATTAATGCGGTGTGACGCGACTTGGTGATGGGAATGACGAATGGGCCTGGCTGAATTGTTTTGTGGTTTTTGTCTTTACGTTCGAGGCTACTTGTATTGTGCGGGTTTCGGGATTTTTTTTTGCTAACCAATAATTTATAATAGTCACAGGAGCAATCTATAGAATGCCTTAAACAATAGTTGAGTGTAACTAATTCATATTTTTATTTATGTACAATACATAACCACCTACGACGTGACTTCCAAAATCCAAACTAGCCGTTAGAAGTGTTAATAAAGGATCTAGCACCAATTAAATTTCATTACAACACGTTTTACTTACACCGAAGCTTTTGTCCTAAACGCGGCTCATTCATCATAATCCAGACATGTAAAAGCCACGAACAATAATGAGTGGACTCAAATTATAATGAATACGAATCCGCGAGGCTCCATTGTATTTCGATAAGCTATTACTTACACAAGTACCGCTGAAAACTGAAGGTACGAGTATTTCAAATGTATGGAAATGTAATTGCAAAAAAATCAACGCACTGACCATTGAAAAGGGGATTTCAAGCATGATTCTTTTTATATTTATTTTTTGAACTACCACAATGTTTGTATAAAATATAATATGTTACTATTTTACTATTAAAAGCCACACTAAAGACATTTATTTGAAAATAATTTTCGACACAAGAAATCAATATTAGCGTGTTTGTATTTTAACCACAGAAAAGAATATTAGTAAAGCTGACAGTCTAATTAGATAATTATTTTATGGTAAATAATAGATGTTTTTAACAAGATCATGAGCTTAACTGGTACTTATAGTAGCTTCTATAATACTCTTAAGATATTAATGTTACAAAGTAACGTACTTTAGAATTCCCTTAAAAGAATTTGAATGGAACAGTAGGTGCGCTATCATGGAATCGCTCGCAACGATTTAATCGCGATAATATCGAACGCAGGACATCTTGACATTTCCCTTTCAAAGATCGTAAATAAAGCTCGGACATTGCATCGCCATGTCGACACGGCTATTATTATTTGTGTAATTACACAAAACCATTGAATGCCTCCTCTCGCAAATTAATCATTGTTCTCAATGAAATCCCGTCCTATAGATAGCAGATAGCCATCGAGCACTTTAGATAAAAAATAATGATAAAATAGTAGATAATGAACGAAGAAAGGAGCGGAATTAGTAGAAGTTGAACGAACTTAAGTATCAATTAAGCGGCTCATTTAAATAAATAAAGAAACTATTGTATGGAACTCGAATTTTTGTGGGTGTATAACTATTTGAAATTGCGTCGAGCTCGGAGTGTAATGTACTTCATTATGTTAAATGGTGTTTATGAAATGTTAATTATGTTAACAACGTTGCTACTTAAAACAAACCTACACTTTATTTGGATTGCTTTCAAGTGGATTTTAATTATGAAGGAATAGAATTTAATTAGCTGTTTCAATACAGCATTAGTATAAATGCTTTTTTTGAGGAAGGTAAGCGATAAAATAATACGTTGACTAAATTATAAACATTCATAAAATATCTAAGCCAATATACTATTCGACCAAGCCAACTAGACGCTCGGGTGGAATGCGGCCTCCCCGCCCGCTTACCGCCTCAGGTACCGCGTTCGCCTTAGTACGGTTCGCAGCATCGACGCATTCGTACGTTTCGCATCGCTAGTTATTTCTGTACTTTTTATTATTAATCGTTAAAGCTTTTTGTTGACTGTTAAGTTTTTCGTTGTTATTTGTTTAAGTTTTTACTGTGTTGTTATTCATAGACAGCCCTCGAAATGGGGAAAAATAAGACTATTCATAGCGGAGAGCGAACAGTGATATTATTAATTTTTTTTTTTTTGCTATCTGTACCCGAGACATGGGCGGGTGACGTCACAGTTGAAAAGGGTCTAGTTGGCTTGGTCACGTAGTAAGGCATAATATCCATTGATGAATATTCATTTGTAGTTGAAACAAAAATATAATATCTTGTCACCTGTCGCAAAGAAGAAAGACCCTGTATTTAGGAAGTTTATATTACCATAAAGCGAAGAGAACATATACAACATACAGATAAGTTAAGATACATACACAGCATTCAAAGAAAACAGCACACAAATTTTCTAAGTATCGTTTTTCAAATATTAGTATAAACTCAACTATGACTTCACAGTTTATGACAACCCCACGAAATCATAAATCCATAACAGTATGCATATAACCGTATCCAATCATTGAACTACGCTACAAAAAAACTATAAAGACGAAATACCAATATGCGGTGGCATCACCATACACAAACAGAGTTTTGGAATAAATTTAATGAAGCGTCCAATGTCAATAGGAAAAATAAACGTGGCATAGTGAAATGTTTGGAAAACATTGCTATGATAACACGGGTTTACTTTCTATTATATTTTACTGCGTTGATGTTTGGGTTGGTTAGAGTGGACAAATACTTGTGCCCAGATGGTTCAATCGGAGTTAACACTACTCTATACATGAAAATACTTGAAAACTTATATCAATACTACTTACTTTAGATTTATTACCGTCTACGCTGTAACTCTCTTTTAAATCATTTGCCGAAACGCTAAGTATTTCAGGGTAACAATAAATTAAAACTTTTTGTTTAAAAAAAAAACATAACTGGAATTGCAATCCAGTCAGGATCCAATAGAAGAATATCTAATAAATTACATCGAGACGCACTGAAGAATTGACTGTTAAAAAATTTGACAAAAATGGCTTTAAACTTCAGTAAACTAGAACCTCTTTTACATTAATCTCATTAATTCTAAAATACTTTTTCATCATAAAAATAATACATAAACCATAAGGAATGATAATGAATCACTAATTAGAAACATCCGATGGATATCTATGAACGTTTCTTATATTATTAGCTAAAAAATGTGTTTTTAAGCTAAGAAATGTTGGCCTATAGTTTATACTGGATTATAAGTGAAACCAGTTTGAAGACTGTATCAATGATGATCTAATCTTCAACATCTATACCCGTTCTATACGTTGAGATCAAAGCTATAGACCACAGATTAAATATTGTGGTTAATTGAATAGTTTTTCTTCACGATTTTTTATAACTAAAAATAATTTCTGTGTTATAATTAAACGAATGAGAAGAATAAATTATGCTGTGTATTATTTGTAATTATTGTTCAATAATTTTACGTTTTACAGATCCTTTTTGCTCTACAACTATCATTTTATGACCAATACAGTTAAATGGCAATGAATCATGATATATAGGGTTATCTAAATCAGATAAATATAACAGTTTTGATCGAATAGGAAGGCTCTGGAGTGAAGAGATAGCGAAGGTGTCCGCGAAACTCTATTCAATTGTCTATATTCAATACAGTATATAAAATTTACTATGTAGACTATTGTTGTGTACACTAATATTTTTACGAACATTATAATAAATAACGTTAATTTCATATCCTTTTTTATATAGGCTTATACATAATACACTAACTAGCTAATTAAAAATAAAATAAATAAATAAAATTACTTATTCATTTCTAGACTCTACTGTTATAAAAAACATGTAGAGTCTCTTTAAAATATTCCTATAGTGTTTGAGTTTCCGACTTATCTATAACCAGTCACAAATATGTATTATAAAGAATAATCAATAAAAATAAAATTCACACTCATTGAACATTCTGACGAAATATAACACCGCTGTTAAAAAAATCCATAAAACCATAAAGAATTCCATTAGTACGTTTTGCTAAAAGCAGACATGTTTCGTCACTACTAATTCCAAAAATCTCACTATAATGACGGTCGTAAGCAAATTGTTGCTAATAAAGGGCGCCGATTTTTATTGTTCTTCCGTTAGACATAGACAAACAAGATTTAAGGGTTGGCAAAGAGTTGCAAATAAAAACAATAGAAAAATAACGGTACTGTTGTCTGTGCAAACGTTAAAGGGATGAGGGTTATTGCCCCAAATAAAATAATAAAAGAAAGGCTTTCGCAAATAAACAAAACATTTGCAATAACGGGATTTGAAAGCGTATAAACAAACCAAAATTTTTGCAAATAGTTATTTTTATTGGGATTACCGTTATGAAATATGTATTATGCTACTGTTAATTTTACAATAATTGCTTCCTTTTATTGTTTTCTTCGTGTTTTCAAAACATTGTCAACGAAACAACTTCTTTGAAATAGTTAACATGTAAAAAGATATTGAACTTGATATCTTGTTATTTTTTAATCAATTAAAAAATATGTTCATAATTATTGTAATAGCACAGTTGACAAGATATATATATATACGTCTGTATATTGTGGTAATAGTAAAATATATATAAAAAATATATTCCATCTCTTTGTGAATTATACAATATATAAAATAGTAAAAAGGTATCTATTAATTAAAATTATACTACCTATTTACATTTAAAAAATACAAGTTTTTATTACTCCTGTCAGTGTGGCTCTACACCCCACAGTGACCCTGTATTAATAAACATTTTATTAAATTGCTATAGGTTTACGATCGAGCATGTCGTAAAGTTTTTATGTACGAAGAATTATGTTCGAAATCATGTTCTAGAACACGTAGTCTTGTTTTTTGCAATAAATCACTCATATAACATTTACATAATTTGTAAGTATCGGTAGTTTTAAATTTACAACAAAAAAGTTGTTTTCTTTCCTAGTTACCGATCACGATATTATTCCCAGCAATATCTCAACATAAATAAACAAAAACAACCACTTTAAACTTTAATATAAACTTGAAAATGTTCAATAGCAATCATACATGACAGCCATAAAACGTTTTCCCTCCAAAACTAATTATCTCCCACGCCACAAACATCGATACCAACAAAGGTTAGGTCTATAAAATCGAAATGTTAATTGTTCTCCAAGAACTATTGTGAGCTAAGAGTGCTCCATATAAACATGGTTTTATGCATGACAACGAAATTTACTTTTGTAAAGGTTGGTTACAATGGATTGTCGTGCTTTGTACGCGTCCGAGGTGGTTGAGTGACAAGCAAAAATAAAAGCATGCGAGGTCCACGGCGCATGCTCCGTGCTCCATGCTCGCCGATGCTGCCCGATGTTTTACCGCGAATTCTCACACTTTCCTACATCGAACGTATGACAAAACTTGTCTTGAGAATCCCGAAGTTATGACTAGGAAACTTTATATATTTTCCTTCTCAAAAATATTCACAAATGTAGTTGAATATTGTGAAAAAGAAATTAGTTTTATTAAACCTCCTTTGTTTGAGATAAAGTTTGATGAAGATGTTGTTTTATAAATCATGTATTTTTAACAAGTTACCAACAATATTGTTAGTAGGACCAAAAATCGGCCATTGAAGAAGGGATCATTCTATTTCTAATCGAAATACAAATCGTCCAAAAAAACAATTGACAGTATTTAATTAGAAATCTAACAAATACAAAAAAAAACCTTAAAAACCTTACTAACGACATTCCCAAACAGTTTCTTCCCATGCATCCTTGCATTGTGATGATAATATATTGGTATTCTAAGAACTCTGCTTGAATACCAATACGATGCTCTAATATTTACTGCCGTACAATACGCTCGAGGAATCTTAACTTATTAACTTCAAGAATTGATCTAAAATTGAAAAGCTCAAATGTTTTGCTAAGTCATAAATATTACAAAGCTTATTTGTTGAGAGAATCGATTGAAATTGCTAGAGGTAATTTTTGAATAACTTCGAAATGTTTTATGTCAATTGATATCATTATAAATAATTACATATTTGTATTTAAAGATCATTATTTAAACAACTTATGAATTAAATGAAGAGATGTATGTTGATACTTCTTTTCTTACACAATTTATTTCTTCCTTAAAACTTAATTTTGAAACAAATGAACCATATCTATTACCTCCAATCATCAATCCATGTGTCACTTGATAGAACATAATTATAGGCGAATAAAGTGAATAAGCAACAGTGTAATCATAAAAGCATCCGTTAATATCAAGGAGAGCTTTTCTAGAGGGGCGCGGGGCGGGGCAGACCACCGGCGCTGCGCCCGAGCCGACCTACCAACGCATAATTACCACGTACATACACACACACACAACGGTAAAACATTAAATTTTATCTGCTTGTAAATTTCATGCATTGATTGAGTTTTCGTATGCAGACCCACGGTAGCAAGCAATCCGACGCGGTGTTTCAATCGAGACCGAATTGAAACGTTATTTTTAATTATTAAATAACTTATTCAAAACATCTGTCTGTATTAAATTGATATCATTCTGGCAGCTGTACTGCCTTGTACATATACCTATTGAAAGTTATATCGTTTTCATAAATCGATATTTTAAGGTTAATTCTTGGACTTATAATTTTTAGATTTATAATTTGAAACAGCCTTATGATCAATGTTATTGGCTCGACGTACGTATTATTTTAAAATAAATACCTCCAATTTGGCCATGACATGTGTACGTCTGGACAGCCCTAAATTATAGGGTCCAATAAAATTATTGGCGATTCAAAGGCTCATTCAGAGTCATTTACAAGATTTCAAAATAAATAATGCCGTATTATTCTAATTTACCTTTATAAATTCGTATTATATTTTATTTGATATTGTTTCTTTCATAAGAATTCAATACTTAATCACTATATTTTATCCTATAAGGCATAAGCACAAATAATATTATAATACAACTATATAAACATTAAAAATAAACAATTCATTAATAATTTTATCTTTGTCTAAATATATTTATTAATTAGACCAAGTAAGTATCGTATCACCAATTTATTTCGTATATCGTATTTCATTATATTATGTAGAATCTATATTTGTCCAACATATGTACAGGCTGTACTCGAAGATCATTGTCAGGGCGATTAAAAAAAATGATTCATTCGCATACCACTCATATTCGCGGGCCCAATCAAAAATGGCTTCTATATTTGTTCAGTGAAATATCAAATTGTCGTGAGAATGTGAGATGGGCGGGTGATGGGATCGCGGGCAAGTCACGCGAGGACTTGTACAAGCATTGTACCTAGTGTTTGAGAATATTACCTTAAGGCTATTGTTCTTCTTTGGTTCAACCGCTTGATACAAGATTGACAAATACACGGCGACTCTATTTGAATAAAGCTCGCGTCGGTTTCATTGTATTTACATTTTACTGTTTTAGCAACACGTTTGAACATGGGTGATTTAATCTGTTTATACTTCTTTAATTAATATAATAATTCACTATATTTTTTGTTTATAGAAACATGATGTTAAATGTTCACTAAAAAACTGATAGTCATCTGTTTAAGTCGTTTTCATTGGGTTTAAACTTAAAAATCGTACTTATATTAATCAATTCATATCTAATACTAAAACCCAACGTGATCTTATTAATTTTCTATGTGAAAATATTCAATTATACGTAGGTACCATTAACTGAACATACAAATAAAACATAAAGCTCCGCTCTATTCGCATTGTCCTTAACAATCCCATCATTACAATCCATAATTGAGACCTAAAAACTTATACAGCACTCCATAAAACCAACTCATGACTCAGTAATTACCATTCATCTAATAGCCGTGCAAAACCAATAACGGTCTGCGAACGGACACCATAATTCAAATCAGTCCATTTCTGGCGACCCAGTAATAGCCCGGCTAAATCATCGGATGATACAACAAAGATTTTAAGCAGAGGTCACGAAACACTCCCGAACGACATTATTTATTACCGCAAAAAGTTTTGCCCGATTACGTTTACAAAGCAACAAACTTTTTACGTACATTGTTGTCCGAATTTTCGATTGAGCGATTTCTTGCTACAAGAATACGGATTTGCATTTTATTTATTGATAAATGGGTTGAGGTTAACTTATTTTCTATAGCAATGGTTACTTTTGAGAATTATTCTAAAAATAATAACGAAAAAAAGAAAGTTGTAATAATTTTATACTGCAAAATGTAGTCCCAGGAAATTCAACATCATCGGCATCAACGTACTCAATGCTTAGATTATTTACAAAACAGGCAATAACGTAGTTGAAGATTATTCAGTAATAAGTCGTATCTCTAGTCCTCGTGTTTCGACTACAAACGACTGCGTATCCTTATCAGGTAGCCACTATGTACCGCGGTAAAATATTTTTATGGCGTTTCGAGGCGGCTTCCGTGTCTTTCATACTGTCCCAGCGGATCCAGTTACATTTTTCTATAACAAGACCGCTATAAAGCAGCTTACGAAAACATTATGTCACTATCTTGATAAACGTCCCATAATGGCCCCGGGGTTTGACATAATGCGAGGCGACGACCCATAAATACTCCTAACAAATGAAGTCAAGTCTTACAAAAATGTTTCATCCGATCATAAACCTCCGATATTTAATTGATTTCATGCTATAAACATACAATAAGCAACAGCGTTCAGTTTCAATATAGATTGTAATCGGTTTGTCTATAATTTCGAGAGGCATGCCGGAGTCATAATAAATCGAAGTTCATTACGAAAATCGCCGTAAAATATCTCGGAGCGATGTGAGGCGATGCTCAGCGCTAGGCTGCGCGCGAGCGGCGAGCCTGCGCCTTGGCCGCTGTGTGTGTGTGGCTGTGAACACTGGACAGGTAGTGTTGTGTGTAAACAAATAACGAAATCGACTGTCTTACCGGAGCGCCAAGGTCGCCTCCACTCCGCATCCCGACGCCCGACGTCCAGACCGTGTTCTTGTACCTTTTTTAAAACCCTTATTTAATGTGATGGCCGAGTATTTGGGCGCTCAGTTTGTATAAGCAATCAATTTTATTCATTTAGAACGAGTTCCCTACAAATAAATGAGTGGATTGAACGGGAGAGCATCTTGATTTATGTTATTGTTTGAATATTGGACTTTTCTGTCAGCAAATGGGATGTCTAAATGAAACCTGTTTTACATTGAAATTTTGTTTACTTATTTATTTAATTAAATAAAGCACTAATCATTTTCTAATGTTTATTGAAGGTTAATGTTATGATTATTATTTGAGAATTCAATACTGTTAACTGTACACTTCCACGAACTCTCACCGAGACGTGCTTAAAACGAAATGAAGCTGTGTTTTATTTTTATATAGATCCATAATCAAATATTTCACTTAAAGATACAGGAATTTTAAATGTTCCCATTTCCCAATTATAGAAGGACAGGACACAAGGACAATATAAAATAAAGATTATCTAAACTAGTACATTAACAATTATCATAAAGATAAATCGAATCGTTTAATTAAACAGTGTACATTTAAATGTATTGAGTTTATACTCAAACAACATAAAGCCAAATACTTCGTTTGAAAAAGCCTCAATTCAAGCAATAATTTATAAAAAAAGACCGTGTAATCAATACGTACTCTACCTCAATCGATTTTGTGATCAATGGACGGCGGAAGTGATGTTCCTGCGATGCCAAGGCCGAAGTATAGGGTTAGGCTCTGAGTAACATTTATAGAACTATTATATATGATACTAATATATGTATTTAATCTATAGATACTTGTAGGCAATATTATTGAGATGTACTTGTTGAAATTCGAAACGCTGTAACATTTGTGAAAAAGCAATTCGCAGTGGTAGAGCAGTATTTAGTATTTTTCATTGTAAGATTCCCTAGGTTGGTGTACCTATCTTGCAATTCGAGACAGAACAACATAATTTGTGTTATATCCTTTATGTGTAGATCTTAGATGTTACATACTATTGTTATAATACAATTGAACATTTAAATACAACACGTTGAACCCCAAATCGTAAGGCACGGAACCACATCTGTGACAAATCGAAGCGCGCGACATTCGTTCTGCTTTCTTCTTACAATCGTCTCGATTTATCTAATTATAGCCGCCCGTGTGAACCGGATGAGAATGGATATAGCCTGCATAAATATGGCCTTCCATTTTTTAAAAAGTTCTACAAAGGCAATGTCAATGTCGACGTCGAATTTGCATTGCAAAGAGAATCAGAAAATTTTTCGCGGTAAGATACTTTATGATATCACCAATTAGCAGATATCGACGACTTAAACTATCTTAATTTATGTGTTTGTTTACATTTATATGAAAAATCTCCACGTAGGTAACTGCACCTCATAAAACACAGCCTTTAAACCGTACCTAAATAATTTGAAAGAATAATAAAAAAGCAAATATAAAAGCTTATATATAAACAGGCAATGAACTTGACCAAAACTCACATCCACAACATATGAATTAATCGTTCGTCTTACATTTTAATTCAAAATATAACCTTATAATTTACAACTATTTACTGCTAACGTAAATATGGAAACAATAAAGTTTTCGATCGGTTTCACACTTTAACAGGCTACATTATATCGTTTCTCACGCTTATCACATAATATATAGCTGACAAAGAGCTAACGTTACATAAACACATTCAAGATAAACGCGACAATTTCTATCAGAGCGCTACAGTATACGTAGGAATACTGCTTTAGATTACAACGATAATTTACTTTTTTTTTTTCAATTATTTACAAAGAAATTTCGAAATCTTCAGTTGGCCTTATGTCGGTGGTGGTTAATAAAACTCCATATTATCAGAAATATAACATGTTACCTAAACAGGATTAGTTTTCATGTCTTTTTTAATGGTTGAAATAAAGGTGTACTTTTTAAAAAAATTATAAGATCACATTCCATTGTATTTACTTGTTGCTAAGTTTGGTATTGGTTAATGTTTATAGAACCTCTTTTTAGATTAGATTATGTAATATTTTAATACACCGTCCACTCTCTAATAATAGAGACAAAGATCAAACTACAATTACAGACCCTGCTTAACAAGCAACAAATTCATAAAAAAGCTAAAAACGCACAAATCAAATCTTCGTGTAATCATAAGAAATTTAGAGACAAAAAACTTGTTATAACCAAGACAGTAGCACTTATAACAGGGTGTATGTAAATCGATCCGTGTCACGCAACGCACGGTAGTCGAAATTGTATCACCACACAAATTTCTCAGAATTCCACTATTCACAGATCATTTGTGTAATATATTGTATTAGTTTTGTATCACATAGTATAAAACAAAGCCGTTTCCTCTGTCTCTATGTATGGTTAAATCTTTAAAACTACGAAACGGATTTTGATGCGGTTTTTTAATAGGTAGATAGAGTGATTCAAGAGGATGGTTTTAGTGTATAACGTATAAGGTTTGAGACAAAGCGGGCGAAGCCGCGGGCCGAAAGCTATAGTTACTTTATAACTGCGACTACACTCATTTTGTATAAAGTTTTACAACATATAGCTACAACATACATACAATATTATAGTATTTTTTTAGATTATAAGAAATAAGATAGGTAAATGTATTATTTAAATGTATGGCAAAACAAAAAACCCGCATGGAGACAACGGAATTTGATTGTTAATGATCATCCAACAGCTGTTATATTTGTGCTTGCTTCTGAAGTTATCTATATATTTATATGTATTTTTTTAAATGTTTAATATAATACCGTGTACGATTACTGTAATACACGATATTGTAATACTATTACATATCGGATAGTAGGTAGAGATCAGCCGTAAGTCATTTGCTGTATTTTATAGAGTCAGCTTTAGAAATTCTGAAATTATTTATATTTTATTAGGAATTTTTTGTTGAATATTCTGAAATAGTGATGAAAGTCTAAAGTCTGAACCCTGAAATTGTTTGTAGATAGTACCGCTACGTATTGAATTGATAAAATACGGAAATTCCACTTTCCTCGCTTATCGTAACAAACGCTCCCATTCGAACGCAACAAGATTTTGCTTTCAATTGCTCATTCATCTATTTACTTAGCGATGCGACGCGTTCACAAGAAAACAACGGTAAATCCGACTATTGACACATAAATTGGAACAATGAATAAAGCGAGCGGTAGCAAAAAGTTATCGAACGTCAATTACAGAATTACGCTGGTATCGCTGTCTCAATCGAAGCAACGACACAGTCGCTTATGAGGACACAATTACCCTCCATTATATTCGCCGGGACCTTTTACGGGCTAACCAGCGACCAGCAGTGGCCCGGAGACATAGGATGCCGGCAGACGATGTAGCGTGTTGCGAATCGCCCGCCACAGCATTATGTCCGTAACGGCCTATTGTTTGTCACTCAGACAGATTTCACGGCGACAAATGGCCTCCGATCCGGAATACACGACACCGGGGCGAATTAAATTAAAACAATTACGATTTTTACCGCCACTTCTACAAATTACGGCAATGTACACGAATTCTTCAGAATTGTACGGGGTCCCGCGGCGAGGCCCGCGGTGTTTTTAATTTTACATAGCTTCTTAATGTTTCGATTTGTGTGATTGAAAATTATAAACGTGTATAACGGTGCAAGAACGCACCGAATGTGTTGTTTTGAAACCCATCGTACACTGTTTAGCCATAAATATTATTCGTTATTACAATCTTTATCGATAATGATTTTGGTAGAGTAAAAGTTTTCATTAAATTTTATTGATTCAACATTTTTAAATTTCTACCATTAAATCTTGTAGCATGGAACTTTCTCTCATATTATAATAAATGTGAAAACTATTGTGTGAACCGAGAAATTTATTACACGCATTACATTGTCTTTTATCATAAAAGAGTTTCGTCACTTTTATATTTATAATTTATTGTTTAATATTAATTCAAGCTCTTCTTAAAATATAAAAATTCTCGCTTTTTAAATGCGCTCAATTGTCATTCGATGTTCTCCCTAAACCATAAACAGAAAAGCATTAAATAACAACAGTATGTACGTATGATTTATTTCAATACTTTTGAGTAAATGTAATAAAAATGGGACAATAAAGCACAGGCTGGCTCGGTCTAAGTCGCACACAATACCTATAGGAGTGAGTTAATCTGAAGATGACCTAAAGTTGCACACTAGATAGTCGCTACTCGGTTGACCAAAACTCATTAGGCGACACGATTTGCAACCTAAGGGCCAAGTGGGTGCGTACCAAACTGCCTCCAATTCAGCTCACACAATTGCGGGATTAGAGCACAATTTATACGTCTGGCTTTTTCAAATTAGACGGCGTTGCTGGGCTTAATTCTGAGGCAACTATGCACCTCCATTTGTCGTTAGCCTTAACTTTGCCGCTTACAATAGGCATCTAAGCCTTTTTGAGCTCGTAAGTAGAAAGTTTTATTAGAGGGAATTTTAAATTTAACCTCTGACGTTCGCTTTTATAAGCTCTTTATGGGGCCTGCTAATATGAAACTTTACGCTATTATAAATTGCACACAGTTGTACTGAGAGAATTAATTAGTATGCTTACCATATTTTAATTTTAATGGACTAAAATTTACCATAATAAGATAAAGAATTGCTGTATGTTAATTTATTATACATTCAATTAAGAGATAACGACTTGTATTTTTCCACGCAAAAATTAATATAAGAAGGTATGTACAATTTTTATTACTCATAAAATTACGTTTACGTGAGTTTTAAGAAACTTATAATTCAATATCTAAAATCATTATAAATAAAAAAAATCAACGCAATTTCATTTTGCCGATATATTGTACGAGAATACTTCCCTCAAGCCTCAAGCACCTTATCATGGTATAGAAAGCGGTTCCCATAATAAATATTCAATGCATACTGTAAATGCCTAATTCAACAATCTATAGACTCAATGTTCTATAACAAAATAGTGCAGATATTTCAAAGATAAAGGCATAACATATATTAAGAGGCTGATAACCTCTCTCTGAACCATGTAATTATTGGGGTACTGTTGGCCAAGACGATGAAATTATGTAAATGGCGCACACGATAATGAACCTTAGATCCTTTTATTAAGGACGGATTAGTGTTAAACGATTTACGAATATCACGTCAAGTGTGCTGGCACGATGCTCGCGACGCTATGAATCGGTCTATAATTAAGAAATAAGTTAAGATAGAGTTTTTTAGCCAACTTTTTACAAAGCCTGATGCGCAATTAGCCCGCCTCGGAAATTGAATGTTTGCTTTAACCTCCTGAGACCCAGGACCCCAAAAGTTATAGGATCTTCGTGATTTTTGGAATAGTGGTTGATATTGATGTAGAGACTACGGGAAAAATATTTAAAAAAATCCCCTCCTCCCACAAACCCCAGAATAGGGGGTATCACAGGTGATACTATGGGATCATGATAGTATTAAAAGGCATTAAAATTTATTGAATGTTTTTTTAATCAGACTTTTAATCAACCTTAAACATTAATCAACGAACCTTAAAAATTAATCATATTTGGTATGAAATTCAAGAAAACAATTGCGGTTTACATTGAAACATAAGAAAATGTTACAAGTAGAACATTTTACGAATGTTAATTGGCTGCATTTATCGAGTCTACATTTAGACCGATTGTTTTGATTGCCCTTCACGCATATTGGTAAGTGTTGAGCTTCTTTTAATCTTTTAGCTTCATGGGGAAGAGGCTGCACACGCCTACGCTTCCGGTTTGAAGGTAGTGCTACAATATGCTCTTCCGGCTCTGAGCATACTCCAGGACTACTGGTACCACTTCGAGGGCTATTACGGGAGATGCGTCGCAGCGAAGGACTTGGACATGACTCTGGAGCGGGAGTTTGACTTCCGTAGATTAAATGGTTGGCTAGGTCCATTTTGAACTCTAAATACTGCTTAATTCGTTTCCGTGGCAATCCAAACTTGGTCGCATCTTCTCGGTATTGAATCCATGCAGCAGCAGCGGAAAAGTCAAAGAAATGATAAATGGCTCGTACAGTCCATTTACCAGTTCTGCCTCGCATGGGGGTATGATCCCATCTCAAAGGACGGTTTCTTGACCTTCTCGTAGCATTAGCACGTGCAATTGAAAAAAGCGGCTCATCGTCAGAAGAATCCCAATCACTTTCGTCTAAAGGCCGAGGTACTACTTCCTCGGAGATATCTTCTTGCTCTAAATTTAGATCTTCCTCGTCTTTTTCATCTATATCTTCACACTCTGATTCATCTAAATTCATTAAATTCGGAATAATTTCACCATCCCGCAACCCTGAAAATGATACGATTTTTAGACGCGAGTGCCCAAAGTATCACCTATGATACCGAAAGAAATGTGCCAAAATAATGTATTTAATTGCATAATCTATACAGTATAACTTCGTGAACGTTTAGTGTAATGACGATTCTAAATAGTTACAACAAAAAACACACGCAAAAACAATATAAAATAATACTTACTTCTGCTCAAATTCGCCATTTCGGTTTTTCTGCGTACCTTCAATTTCAAATTATGATAGGCAAGACCCAGATCAACCAAAACGAGCCGTAGCCACCTAGTAGCATAGCCTAATAACTGTTTCAAGTGATTTTGATAATGTTTCAAACAAACCGCGACAAATGGCGTTGCAAAAAAATTATTTTCCCGAGTATCATAGGTGACACCGAGGGTCTCAGGAGGTTATAGTGATTAGTAATTAACTTCATGTTTTTTTTCCACATGCCATTGATCGTGACTGTAGATGCCACACAAGTAAATCGTGGAAGGTAAATATTAATTAAGGTTTCATCGTGTCTATCCAACTTTTCTGTTTCCCTTTTGGATTGTTTAATTTAATTTATGTGCGACTATGCAAACAAAAAGTTATATTATCTACTTAGGTTTTGCTTATTTCTCATTTTCATTTGCTTATTTCTTAGTTAATTTGCTATCTGTACCTATTTAGTTATTATAATATTATTCTACAAGAATTATACTTTATTTATAATCCAATCTAAGAATAGGACGGTACCCGCAAATCCATTACAAACTTCAACCTTCTCAAACACTACATACGCAGCCTCTGGCTCAAAGTCAATAATACCGAACAAAGGTCAAACCACAAATAACGAATTCACATAACCCCACGTGGTTACCGATATTCAATCAATTAGCAATAACCAGGGTCGTCATCATGCATAAATTCAATTAGACGTAAGCGCTCAGCCGTGGCCAATAGCTACAGAGACAACTTTATGGAATAATTGATCGAAGCCAGGGCCCTGGAGGAATTAAACCTTTACCCAATACCTCATTAATACAAGAACCTCACTAATATTGAACGCTTAACCTTTGTTTCGCCACAACAGCTTATGTTCGGTTTGACAGAGTATTATTTAATTAATAAATTGTTTGTAACGTGATACTTGGAACTTCTCCAGGATCAATGATCTTTAGTTATAAATCATTTTAATAAGTATATCGAATTCGACTAATAAACCGATGCAATAAGTATTTAATATTTATGAAGGATAAACTTATTCGAAAGATAATTTTCTTTTGAACGACTTTACAAAAGCGCTTTAAACAACTCTAATTTTCACGTGCATAATAAAGCTCGTATTTTATCAAATAACTTTAGATTGATTGTTTAAGAATCCACACAGGTGCAACAGCAATTCAAAGGCAGTACCAGGTACTGAGAAAGCAGCTGAATACATGGATATTTATAAGGTATACGTCACTTAGACGATTCCATCACATTGCGGACGTCAGAGTGACTGCGATGTGACGGAGTACGAGACGAAATGAAAGACTTACGAGGTGGAACATGAATTTATACGGATTAAGACGTTAGTAAGTACGTATGTCAAGACAGTAGGACAAATTCCTTACATACAAACACACACACTGTAAGCTTGGTATGTATCTTCAGACAGCTACTTTATACAGTTTTGTTTTAGCGATTATAAATCTAGATGAAATAACACAAACATACAGTGTTGTGTATTTCAAAAATATGTTGCATGTAAATGATACAATTTTTAAATATGTATTTTTTTTTGATTTATAAATCATGGCATTTTAATTATCATCTTCCTTGACCGTTACATCTTTATAACAGCTAAAGCATTTAACCTTTACAACGCACAAGAATAGAGAAAGGCATTTCTTCCTGATTGACGGGCATTATAATATTAAGATTGCCTCCTTGACATACCTTCAGAGCTATCACAACATAATTCCGCCTCGCTTCCACCGTTTATTTATTTATGGAGATTATTATCGTGCGTAATAATTCACTAAGTTTTCAATTGCATAATGACGGCTACCACCCGCTCTGGGCGGACGTTGAGATAATCTTCAGAGAACTATTATTAAATATAGGGCTGTCAGTGCATATAGCTTCACTTGGACGTTCTCAGGAGTTGCTAATGTCAATATTAACTATTAAACGAATCATAAAACGTTTATTATATTCTTTTAGGGAACTCCCACATGTTCGAATACCTGAAAAACGACTGTATGTTTTTTTCCTTAAATTAAATGAAACTTTTCCAGTTAAGTATTATTGAAAAAAGCTTGAAACAAGATCATTAAACCTTAATAAAGCTAACAAACTACGCATTATATGTGTGATTACAACCGATTTATATAGTCATTAATCGACTGTATACCAAAAACATATTACTATTTTTCCTATAAATACCTTAAGCACCGGATACACTTAATCATCGGAGCAAATCAGACATGAATACAATGAGATTAGTAACCGTACTTATATTGGCTATATCTCCATACTCTATCGACAATGGTTAGCGATATAATCAAGTGGCCACATTAAACAAACGTTCGCCACTCGATACGAAAGTGCTTGAGTTTATTATATGTGATTATAGTCGATAGTGGAATTACGACAACTATTAAATAATATTTATTTACATGTTACTTTCAATATTAATCATTTTATTTATAAGTATGTATTGAACGCTACACACGTAAAAAATATATAAAGACATAGCTAGCTGCGATCAGAGAGTTTAATATAAATTGGAACTACGTTAAAAATACTAAGATTTATAAAACTTTGATTGGTATATTTAAAACATATGTAAAATTTGGTGATAACATTGTTTAAACTGACGTTCATATTTGTTTGTTTATCTACATAACATCTTCAGGAAATTTTACGATAAGTTATCTTTATCTCGATTTTTATTCAGTTGACGAATAGAAAATAGATTTAAACATTGCAACATTATTACATATTGTGACAAACAATTGTACTGTTTAACTATTACTTCATAATAATATGATTGAGATTTACAGTAATGAATAATTAGTCATTCACAGATATTTAAATAAGCTTTTTCTTTTTTAGCTAAGCGTGTCGTGAAGGACTGTATAAGAAGATGAAGAAACATACAAAAAAAATGTTGTGTGGTTTTATGAAACCACGGTAAAAGTGAAACTGTTCGAACGGTTCCGAACACTGCTTTGTGTAGCCCATGTCGCGTGTCGGTCGGCTGCCGAGTAGGTATACCTACTCGGCAGCCGCGATACACGCGACATGCGCTACACAGACCAAAAAGTTTGAGACGATGTAATAAAAGTTTCACTTTAATAACAACATTTACATTAAACACTGACAAAAATTAAACACAAATAATATAGCGTGGAGCACTGGCACAAATGAGTAATATTCTCGAATGTTTTGCACTTAGATTATGGATTGGTCTCCGCGCGCGCGCGCGCGCGGAGACCAATCCATAATATATGGTTAATCTATGGTTTTGCACTTACAATGTGACAATGTTGATTGTCACTAATTGTCAAAACTCAGAAGACAGAAATTGTCAACGTCACAACATAGCATGTCAAATGGTTACGTTTCGTTACAGCTTTATTATGATCATATTAATATAATTTCACTGTTCCCATGAAAGTTCGATATTGAACACGTCAAAATTTCATAATAGGTGACATAATATAAATTCACGAATTTTGCATGATAGAAATTATCATATCATCTCATTATCATCGTATTTGTACGATAATTATCGTATTGTACGATAATTATTATCGTATTGTACGATAATTATCGTACGTCACGCGACATGCGCTACACAGACCATCTCATTATCATCGTCTAATTGGTCTACTCGGTAATAGGTTTGGTCTCCTCGAATGTACGGTCTACTTGGTCTACTCGGTAATAGGTTTGGTCTACTCGAATGTGCGGTCTACTTGGTCTACTCGGAAATTGATGTAGTCTACTCGGAAATTGGTGTGGTCTACTTGGTCTTCTCTGTGAAGGTGCGGTCTACTTGTTCTACTCGGAATTTGGTGTGGTATACTTGGTCTACTCGGAATTTGGTGTGGTATACTTGGTCTACTCGGTGAAGGTGCGGTCTACTTGGTCTACTCGGAAATTGATGTGGTCTACTTGGTCTATTCGATAATAGGATTGGTCTGCTTGGACTAATCGGTGAAAGTGCGGTCTACTTGGTCTACTCGGTAATAGGTTTGGTCTACTCGAAGGTGCGGTCTACTTGGTCTACTCAGAAATTGATGTAGTTCGGAAATTGGTGTGGTCTACTTGGTCTACTCGGTGAAGGTACGGTCTACTTGGTCTACTCGGTGAAGGTGCGGTCTACTTGGTCTTCTCTGTGAAGGTGCAGTCTACTTGGTCTACTCGGAAATTGATGTGGTCTACTTGGTCTATTCGATAATAGGATTGGTCTACTTGGTCTTCTCGGTAATAGGATTAGTCTACTCGAAGGTGTGGTCTACTTGGTCGACTCGGTAATAGGTATGGTCTACTTGGACTAATCGGTGAAGGTGCGGTCTACTTGGTCTACTCGGTAATAGGTTTGGTCTACTCGAAGGTGCGGTCTACTTGGTCTACTCGGTAATAGGTATGGTCTACTCGAAGGTGCGGTCTAATTGGTCTACTCGGTAATAGGTTTGGTTTACTCGAAGGAGCGGTCTACTTCGTCTACTCGGTAATAGGTTTGGTCTACTCGATGGTGCAGTTTACTTGGTCTACTCGGTAATAGGTATGGTCTACCTACTTGGCCTACTCGGTGAAGGTGAGGTCATGGCGACATATCCAAGGGTGTGGTTTTATGAAACCACGGTAAAATGAAATTGTTCGAACGGTTCGGAACACTGCTTTGTGTAGCGCATGTCGCGTGCCGAGTAGGTAATACCTACTCGGCAGACGCGATACACGCGACATGCGCTACACAGACCAAAAAGTTTGAGGCGATGTAATAAAAGTTTCACTTTAATAATATAAACCTGTATTTGGTAGTTCACTTTCATTAAAACTTAAGGATAGCGTCACGCTCTACCAAATACAACGGATAAAAACTAGACTGTTAATTCGCTGAATAATTTCTCCTTATTCTTTCGCCTATTCACATGTTTTTTACACCGATTATGCAATCGTTTTCTAGCCATCAAAGGAAGTACATGGTTCTAGGATAATTAAGTCACGGTTGACCACTATCTCACCACGCGTCGTGGAAACAGGAAGGTAGCAATTGAATGATGCATTGCAATTCACACAATCTCCTACTGATTTGTCGGCGCTTTGTGTGATGTGAATATGTATCGGTGTTTTTTGTATCTATAGAATATTAATGAGAGGTAAGTAGTAATGTATGAACGATTGTTAACGCCGCGGTTAAGCTTGAATCATGAATGAAAGTTCAAAATGTAGAGTTGTAAAAATATTAAATATTTCTTATTGTTACCAAATATTGTGTTTAAATCAGGGATGTTAAGGATATGAAGTTTCGGATACGGATTGGATACGGATATAGGAATAATTATTATACTGGATACGGTTACGGATACGGATATGAAATTATTTCGGATTATCCGTTAGTTTCGGATAATTTCGGTTACGGATATTAACCCATTGAGCCCCGAATGGCCCGATCGGTCCACGACACAATAGATTTTCTATTGTGTCTGTGATTCCGGGCCCTGAGTTATTAAAATTTTAAGGAATTTCAAAAGTAAAATACAAATAGCTAATAATGATTTTATTTATATATGTTACCATTTGGTAGAAATTACAATTTACAATCAGTCTGTGAGTTTTGAATTACAATCAGTGTGTATTTAAAATGAAAATTATTATAAACTAGCTGTGCCCTGCGGTTTCACCCACATTGCTCCGCTCTTGTTGGTCTTAGCGTGATGATATATAGCCTAAAGCCTTCCTCGATAAATGGGCTATCTAACACCTAAATAATTTTTCAAATCGGACCAGTAGTTCTTGAGATTAGCGCGTTCAAACAAATAAACAAACACTTCAGCTTTATAATATTAAGTATAGATAAATATTGAGTGTTATCTTATGTACTTAAAATAAAACTGTAATGCGCGCGGCTTGTGTGTCGGCTGCGTCCGGCCGATCAAAACAACAAGTCATAACGTGTCTCAATTAAGCTCCGCCCCTATCCGATATTATCCGAAACTTTTATTTCGGATTCGGTTACGGTTACGGATATTATTTTATATCGGATATCCGATAGTTTCGGTTACGGTTACGGAGCTCCCTAACATCCCTGGTTTAAATAATATTAATGCAAGATTTTACAAATTATACTCTTTTACAAAAACGTATTCAATGTTTTAATTTAAGGTTTAAATTTTAGTAATGTTTTTTATCTAAATGCTCGACATTGAAATCCGGTCAATGACATCTCAAGATGTAATACTTCAAAATGATAAAAGAACAATATCTACATATTTGCCAAAAGCTGAACCTTATCCATCACCATTATAACTGTAAAGATACAGATCGTCAAATTGTAAATTAATATAAACTGCTTTACAGCGAATAGACAAAGACGGCGTAAGAGGTCGCACGATACGAGACTCTCACTATACCGTTATTTAAACTGATATTAATCATAATTTTCATTGACGCACTCCACTTACCATTCCAGATAATAGTTATTAGCTCTTTACACAAACTCGACTGTGTGTGGCCGAAATCAACTACTGGAAAATTAGCCTGTGACATCGAAGCGTAATGGATTTTAAAACAATTCTAAGGCATCTCGCTAGTGTAATAACTTCCTGCTCAGACACATTATTATTTATTTGACAATTGTTTTCGTGTGGAACATTCAAAAATTAGAGTCATCATCATTTTAGTGGTTAAGAATAAGGAAATGTCTCGTTGTACACGCAACTCTGGGGCTACTACAGTTTTAAGAAGCCATTTATGCAGTGGATATCTAATTATATTTGTTAGAATCTATTTAACAAATACCAATGTTTATAAGTTTTGTTAATAAATTATATTTTAAATGTTTAATCTAGTGATGCAACGAATACGAATACGAATATTCGTATTCGCCGAATAGTAGACATTTACCGAATATTCGTTTATTCGTATTCGGCGAATATACGAATATTTAAAAACGAATATTTTTGTACGCAACTCTATTTACTACAGATTTAAAAATCGCGCGTAAAAATATGACGTGTGCAGAGACTGCTGATCCACTAGCCTTTTGGCGAGAAGATGTCCATTTTCCAAGTCAGAAAAAACTCGCCCAAAAATATTTTTCACTGAAGCCATGTACAGTCGCTTCGGAAAGACTTTTTTGAAAGGCTGGTAACATCCAGACTGAAAAAAAAATTGCCTAAAACCAGAAAATCTACGAATTTTATGTTTTTTAAATAAAAATTTGCCTATTGTAAATTTTAATTATTAGAAGAGTAAACATTCATTAAATAAATAAGTATTTAATACCAAGGCGAGATATTCGTATTCGTATTCGTATTCGCCGAATAGTAGGTTTGATATTCGTATTCGTATTCGTATTCGTAAAAGTAGTATTCGTTGCATCACTAGTTTAATCTAATAAGTTATAGGTAATTTAGTGTACCTTCCGGAGATTTTGATTGTGTTTCAAGTTACAATGAGTTAGTTTTGTATGTTGAAGACGTTATTATTAATTTGGTGACAAACGAAATTCCGACTACTTTTTTATGTTAGTAACTTAAAAAAACCATAAACAAGAATCTGAATATTAACTTATATAAAATTTATTTAAAAAAAACTTCCTACCCTTTAGGCAAACAAGAAAATAAAGGCCAAAGCACACCATCCAAAAATTGTATTATAACAAGCCTGTGACAATACCAAAAACCAAAATGGATGTCCCACTTCGAAATCCATTCAGGGTCAATTAGAGATGACAGAGGTTGTCATCTGTAAACATACTCAATCGCAAGTCACCCTGTTGGAGCTAGTTGATTTAATTGAGACAATCGATCCTAATCATTTTGTAATTTAGTACATTACTGCTTTTGGAATTGCAGACTGCAGTATGACTTCATTGAGTATATTGCGCGCTATGAGTAATCTTGGCTTGTTGGCTATTTTGTGAAATCAGAAGTTATGAAAAAAATATAACTAAAAATAGCTGTCGATGAATGTCCGGAGATTTGTGAACTATATAAACAGTAAAAATAGGAACATCATTTTTAGTACGTTTCAATTGAAAATAAAGTATATTCCAACATTTAAGGGCTTGGTCTAGTAGTGCAAACAAATGCATCCTGTCATCCTATATGTAAATAATACAAATGTACTAAGGGAAAGTTGCTCCACTTAATTTTTAAAAATTAAATCATTCGTATAATTTAATATTCGTAATAAGTACCAAAAATGACAATTTGAAACAATTTTCGTGAAAATTACACCGGGTGATTTTTTTTTATCAGTACACAAAATTTGCGAATACTTTCTATTGATATCTTCAACTTCATGTTTATATAACTGATCAACTTTTACAAAGAAATTTGGACGAAATATAAAAAAAAATAAGCTTTTCATACAAAATTCATAACTCTATACATTTTTTTCGACCTAAGTTTCTTAGTGAAAGTTGTTCAGTTTAACTAATAAAACGGATAAACAAATTTTGTATTTAATAAAAAAAATGTAATGTTTGTGTTAAAAAATTATAAAATAGAAAAATACGCAAATGAAAACAAAAGATATTTATTTCTGACTAGCTTCCGCCCGCGACTCCGTCCGCGCGGATGTCAGTCTTCGCGTCTTCTACAGATTTATTATATTATGTATAATATATAGATTTATATTGATAAACCTAATAAATCTTTTGCTAGCATTCTGATGCTTTATCGGTTGCACTGGATTTATCTCTCTTTTTTCAATCGCTTGAATGATATAGGATGGGTCCTTGATGGGCATCGAATGCTGAAGTCTCGAATCAATCAATTCTGACAGTAGGCAATTTATGTAAAATCCAATAATGGTCCATCATTTTATTTTGCCTAAACATACATTACATACTTTTTTATATATTCTATTTTATATATTCTATTTTTAACGAATGATTCACTCCAGTCCAAACAGCAAATAAGCAGACTTCTGCTTCTGCAACGTTTAGTTGTCCCTGAATTTGGAAAAAATAGTCATGATTCTTATCTATGACAAAAGTGTTATTTTTTGCATTGTATTTCAAATATTAAATTTTTTTTTAACCGCATCTTCCGCATTCATGTCTTTTGCCGGAATTAGACATTTAACTTCTACTAGTCCCATTTTCCCTTTTTGATATGGGAGTGTATAAAGTAAATTTTTTAGATATTTTTTTTTTTTTTTTTTATTTATTTATTTGGTCAACCAACATTTGTTTACAATGATTCCTTAATATAATAATTATTATATAACATATAGTTCTTGCGATAAAGTAACAAATAATTAGAGGTCAACACAGCATGCGCCAATTATACAGAGCTATTCTTAAGAGTATAATACAAAATTATTTTTATTATTAAAAGAATAAGAATTTTTAATTAACAGATGATAGATGATGACAACAATTATAATTTATTATTTCTCGTTATACTTTTAAAAAGTTATCATTGTCATTTTGCTCATTAGGTAAATTAATTTCAGTTTTAAGTTTTTCGATACCTGCAATAATAACGTCATAATCGCCTGCACATACTTATCGATTACACCCTGTATACAATCCACCATCCACATTCATAATGTTTTCCTGTCCTCCTATCCTTTACGCTGTTCACCGATACATTTTAAATGAGTAAATCTGCTACCACTGAAGGATGTTTCATTGTGATCAGCAAATTTTCACCACTGTTGTCGATTATTTGTTTTTCATTTTTAATCAGCAATTGGGAATCATCAGTTTTGTTTTTTGCAGATTGGTGATGTACCCTAACGAAAAGGGAAAGCATCAACGAATTATCGTTTTCGTCCTCTTTTTTTATTCTTCGCGTCTCTGTTACTTCTGTTTGTTTAGTTCTCAACCCCACTGAATTTTGATGATGTGATGATAATCCATTCGTTTTAATATTGGTACTTAGAGTTGGTAGACTAAACTAGAAATGGTGGACTAAATTTGTCAGCGCGTCTGTAAGATCAGAATATAAAACCAACATCCTGTATTTAAGTTACAAAATTAATAATCAAACAACATGCCGCTACGTTGAAAATGACTAGAAGAAAAAATTAAAACACCTCGGATCAATTTTGGAGTAAACAAATCATTTTCCCCGTATGGGGATTTCCCCGGATGAACTTGGGAAGTTCAAGTTCTCAATACAAGTTTATATTATATTTCGTATTTCTCAAACGAAAAATAAACATTTTTGGAACTTCAAAAAAATTATACTTATTATAAGAAAATTTATGAGCTTACTTTAGTTTTAAAGAAATATACATCCCTTTACTGACACCCCGTAAAATAAAGAAATTGTTGCCAATCACCTTTGCAATCTATTTGGTTTCATTAACTTTATGTTCGAAGATAATTTTTTTTCTAGTAGTTACACACGTATTTTTTTCGTTTATTTTCCATATCGAAATCAAATGTTTAAAAATACGAATATTTGCACAAAACTAAGATAAAAATAATCAATTAACAAAAATATTAAATTTAATGAAGTAGAGCAACTTTCACTTCGGTATGAAGGAAAATCGAGCGTAGAGCACACGTCAGAACGCTCCGGCCCAAGGAGCGCGACTAAAGAAATTCGCTAGGATTTTTCCTTATTATTTTAAATATTTTTTTAATATTTAAAGAATTATCAAAATTAAAAAAAAAATTTTTTTAAAGGATTAATACTCATTGGTCTTCAACCAACTCGAATAAATTAATGGAAAAAATAACTTTTAGCAGTATTTATCAATCGTTTTTTAAGGCAAAAAATGGGAAATTTAATGAATTTATAACGCTCTAATTAAGAAAATCATAAGTTTTTCGGCAATTGTATTCAGCAGTTTTTAATAACGACTATATAAGGATAATAATGCGCTGATCAGATTGTGTAAATTGTAATCGGTTGCAACGTAGTGAGTGCACAAACTTAGCTCGAAATGATTTTGGGGGAAAGAGACTTATCTTGAAGGCCTGATTAAGGTAACATAAAGTAACTTTATAAATGTGAAAAAATTCACGCGCATTGCGTATATAACACTAATTGATAAACAAGAAAAAAAAATTCAGTTTATCATTTCATTAGCCGGGAAAAAATTGTCAAATAACTTGTTGAAAACGCAATTTTGCTAAGCATTATAATAAATAAGCAATTAATTTACAATTTTATTCTATGTGACAATTTCCAAGAATATGATCGAAATATGAATTTATAACGAAATAAACATATAAAATTATTTACGGCAAATCATTATGATCCTTCCACAAATTAATTTAAAGGCGACAACTCACTCACGAAAATAATTTGTCTTTCTTGGAATATTCGCTGATCAAAGACTTTCCACATTTAGATGACAACTCAAATGCTGCCAAGGATTGTAAAGAATCACTTATCCTGAAAGAAATAATTAGTGCGTGTTGATGCATCGATTTTCTGCTAGTGATACCTACCTCATTTTGTACGGTTGTTATGTCACAATAAAAAACCCTTAAAAAACCTAACAATTTATATTTCTTTATTCACTAAATTAAAATTTATTAAATAAAAATATCTTTTTTTAGAAATACGTCAAGTAAATTTTAATTATTCTTGTATAATATTCCATCCATTTACAAAATATTAAACACATTTTCGTTTAAATTAATGATTTTATTTACTCCTTCAAATTTTTATTTCTCTTCTTTTTATTTCTCAAAGAGAGCGCAAAATTATTCTTCGCCCGTTTTCGTCCCAGGAAATATTAATAAATTATCTGTCATAAGACACAGTGGACTGTCTTGTGTTTCCAAACGTCAAGTGAACAAGTTAATTTGGCGCGGGACAGGCCAGTTGTTAGCTTTTTAATTTCCCCGAGGCACTAATAGTCCTACAGACCTATACCTTCACATTCACCGACGCAGCTGCCTCACTTTGTAATTGCTTATATTTCAATCGCGTCCGCTCTAGATAAATACATTAAGTAGCTTAAAAACGCAGTTAAAACTGTTTACGAACGACTCCAATAATGACTTCGTTAAACGTTTACGACGCGATAAAAAAGACAAAATACGATACGAAAACGTCATTTATCGAAACCTGAAATCCGTATTACGGACACGAAAAAATAACTTTTGTTCTAACGCGTATCCGAGTAAATCGTCCCGTACGAACGAGCCGCAGATAAAAACATTACGGAACGCTCACAATAAATACACATTAATGTCTTGGAGGATTCTGGTTTACATTCCGTGCGGTTTCCAACGAGTTTTATAAAAGCTGCGTTCGTTCGGAGCCGCACGCAATTACAAGCGCCTCCTCGCAGCGCAATCAATATTTACGATACAAATACACGACAATGCTACATTGCTGCTTCAACATCACTTACGTATCATTCGTCGTTTTCTTATTCAGCAATCATTACACACAATAATTTGAAGGCAGCACACAGGCGCAGTATTTTGACGTAGAGCCGAGAGCTTCCCGTTCGCCGGTGTTCATGCATAAATAACCGGCCGTGCAATCTTCCAGCTTAATGATATTGCGATACATTATCGTTTTACTCATTTAAACTCATTCGTTTCGTTATCCGATGCAATTATTAAATTAAAAAACATGACCGCTGACTTTGATTTAATAAATGCACGCGTTATATTCGCTTTAGTCTTATTTATTTTATTACGCGAGGACTATCATTATCGTGCATTGTTTTTCTAACAGATTCACGTAACATTGTTGAACATACTACAGGGAATAGCGGGAATTCCTTTATTTTTTAGAATTAACTTCTTGTTATAAATAATTGGTAGTTAAAAATCTAATGGTTCTAGTCGTATTTATTTGTTTCATTTCTATTTTGACTACCTTTTGTAAAGACAGATTGATTAACTATTAGGTATATAGGTATCTGCTATAATAGGAATATTAAATTTTTACAAATCATAGGTATTATATTTAATCCACAACTTAAAATAACTAACTTCTATATTAGTCTCATTAATTGTGACTAAAACCTAAACATATCAGCATTATTGCATCAGATTGTAAGTTGTAATAAAATAAAAGTAAACGCAAATAAACAACGCAGCGATCTCTATTGCGCGTAAAACAATGCAGCTGATCCAAACAATCGGGTTCGATTCAATTCGTACGGACGTCAGAAAGCACATGCCTGGAAAAAACAAAACCCAGTGAAGTAACCAGTTATTACACTAATCGTTGGGATATAATTCCCGAGTCAACTTAAACACAGCTCCGCAAGATCGAAATGCAAACATGGCGGCAACTTTGAGTTCGATTGCGCGGGAAAATATGCGTGCGGCTCCTTTAGTACGAATTCGCGAATTGCGCTTAATAGGCCTATTGTTTAAAATGTGTACTTTATTTTAATATTAAAGACAGGTATGTGATGAAGAATGTTTTCAGCGTTATAATAACTACCTACACTAGAAGAAGTTGCTAAACATATAAGTAGAAAAACGTATTAAAAAGCCTTCGTTGACATTTTAATGGATGATTAATAATTATTACACGGCTCTTCATAATGCAATTCATACGAAGACAAAAAATGCAGTATGGCATCAAGTATGGAATGCAATATCGAAGTGTATTAAAGCGTTTTTAATTCATTAATTATTCATATAGCACCAAAATACCATAATGCAATAAACCGTAGCCTGTTTCAATTGCGAGGTTAATTAATTAGGCAAAAAGTCCAAAAGCGTTTTATTATTATTATGGCAGTTAAATTAATATACACCATATCTAGCTGATGTTTGTAAATACAGCGTTGATTATACAAATATTTATCTAAGTCACAAATTACGAGATTAAAATTTATTTATTTATTTTATTTATATATTTAACAGTTACCATGCAATGAACGCGATGAATTTTTGATTGGTTTTTGTTTTATTTTTGTATCATTGTGTAGTTTTTATAGATTAACTTTTTACTATCTGCAATGCAAATTTGAAACGTAATAATGAGGTTACTGAATTTATAGTAAATACATTCCATACATTCACTTTCCCACATCTCAAACAAAGGTCATTCAACCATTATTATGTAGTATTAAAATATGCGTTCAAAATACAATGCTAAATTGTATATCTGAAGCCTAATTTATAAATCAAGATATTTAAGTATCAAATATTTTTACCTGATAAGTACTCAAAAAGAATAATCTTTATCTTATATATAAAAATGAATCGCAAAATGTGTTGGTAAGCGCATAACTCGAGAACGGCTTAACCGATTTCGATAATTCTTTTTTGATTATATTCCTTGAAGTACGAGGATGGTTCTTATGTAGAGAAAACGTAAATATTACGTACCACGGGCGAAGCCGGGGCGAACCGCTAGTATAATATACAGGTAAATGTCCATTATCCAATCAAATATATCTAGACAAATATTCACAACATTGAAGCAAATCCAATGTAACTGTGTAAAAGCCTCGTACAGAAATGAATTTAAATCACAAAGTTATTATCCCACAAGGTATCAAAGAAAGTGGTTTCATAGACAAACGTTCTCATAAGCCGCAACAAAATCAAAACGAAAGCAAATCCTGTTTAATGGTCACCAGCCGACACCCAGCGTGTAGACTTTAAGCTTCACCTTTATGTCGTATCATTTCTTCAGAATACTTTATAATAATTCTGTGCCTCCAGTGAATAAGGGAGTAAGACGAGTTATTCCCTTTGGTTTTTATTGCACCATTGGATTCAGCTCGTCAAAATACACAACATATCAAAAGGTCATATCTCTAGCTGCGTCCTAACCCATTTTTTCGAATGACCCAAACGGTATAAGTAGGGTGTGATTAACGGTATAAGTTACCTTATCCAACATTTTAGGCAATCGCAAAGGAACTATTCGTCTCGAGTCAAAAGTACCCACGAACACAAAGACGTATGTGTAGTTATACTTTTTGAATAAAGACTTAATTCATTTTGTTCCATTAGTCCTAACACTATTTTAGTATAAACGCATTTGTGTCATTTTTCTAACATGAGCATAAAGGAACAACTCTTTTAGTGTCATTGGTTCAAGTGACGACATGAGACAGTTTGGCATTAATGCCGTGTTGCTATTGGTCTATTAATTGAATACTGCACGGAAACAACACACACTATTCCTTATTATTTTTAAATCGTTTTTTCAATAATTCTGCAACAACAAATCTTTATATTTTTTAAAAAAGGTATTTATCAGTTAACTTGGGATACTAATATATTTCTATGGAAATTAACTATTTTTGCAATAGATATTAAAAATACAGTTAACACATTAAGTGCATTTAATGATATTATACTCTTTGTTTATATAAATACAGAACGATAATAATTGAATCATCTAAAAAAAGCCAACAAAAATGTTAAACTTATATTTTCTTCTTATAATTGGGTAAGTTTTTAAAAAATAACTCGTTTTTAATATGTATTAAAAAAAAATTATCTAACTACAATAATCAAGACAATAATACTATAGTCTATAATAGTCGCATAAAAAAAAGTATTTATAACCAGTCTTGACAATATTATGAATATTGTTTTCTCCGCATATAGCGTTTTAGCCACTGTGCTTTGGTAATTTGCCTTTTTTATAGGAAAAAAATCCGCAATATCGATACTTCTTTGGTCCTGCATTTTCGTAAGCATTTTATGGATACTCTGGTACCTCATATTTTGAAAAAATTGGGCTATTGTCACGTAGAGTCTCTTCAAAGTGCGTGCCACAAGTCGTATTTGCATCCAAGGCACCTTCAAATCTGTGCTTAATTTTTTCATAAAATCTTTGCGGCTCATTGTTTTTTCTTTATTTATCTACATTATTTTGATATTATATGATATAGAAATTGTTAAAATTCTATATCATGCCGTAAAATATCGCCACTGACCACCTATAACTTTTCCTGTATTAACTGAACATACATATCGCTCATTTGCTTCTATAACGCGACAAAGTCAAAATCTCAATTGTTGGGAAAACGCATTTGAAAGTTTAAAATTCCTGTAACTTTTTAATTATTATGCTTAGACTATTCAGCTCAATACAACATATTAAAACGTTCTCGTTTTTTTGAATCAAATTGTATTCAGAACAATAAGTCGGTTATTAAATTTATTATGATTATTTATATCAGAAAGGGCCCTTCTTGTTGCGTTTTTCTTGTAAAAAGTGTGCAGTATTGCGTTACAAACAGATATGCACCATTTTTCTTGAAAAAAAAATTGAATAAAAATCTAAAACTTTACAAGTTATGTCGTATTGTTACGTTTTATTGATAATCAGTAATCTAAATGTATGGGCAATTTTAATTAAAACGTGTTACTGTAGTAGAAATCTTTTTTATTTTTGTATTTTGTTTTACAAAATGAAAGATATTGATGCGAAATTATTGTGTAACTTTCTCTGAAATACAAGTAATATACATATAAAAAAAATATACAATTATAACCAGACATTAATATTTTTTGTTTTACTTTTACTCACAACCGTTGGCAATTATAATATTACGACCCGCCCCGAATTCGCACGGGTGCAATCCTGATACCATCGATTTTTCTTAAGACTTTTCCATGTGTTAAATACTTGGTAGGTAAATTATTTTGATAAATCTCGTAGGGTTCAGAATGCGTTTGCAATGCAGGCGGAAAATAATGTAATTATTTACGACATCACATTAGAAACGTCAAAAATAACAGTATTTATTCACCTATTTATGGATGCTATTATACAATATACATATAAACCTTCATCTTGAATCACTTTATCAATTAACAAAAACTGCATCAAAATTGCAAAACGGCAAGCATTCGGCCGGGGAAAACGACTTTGTTTTATATTTTGCTTATCTCAGTAATATTAGGAAACTAATCTTTATTGCGGGTCCCGCGGTCATCCATAAATCAAAATTCAAATAAACATATTAGCAAAACAAATCACAGGTTCTTGTCTCGAGACAGCTTCTTGATCTCTCCTAAATTCCAGTAATCTTTCAGTATTTCACTATTCAAAAATTGACACTTGAAAATGCAGGTTTCCTTGCAGGATTTTAGTTGACGGTGCGGCACAGTTTTTTTGTGATGCTTTCGATTCGTAGGACTGTAGATTGCATTTTTTAACTGATTTGTAATTTTTTTTTTCATTAGCGGTATTTTTTACTCATTTATGCTATAAAATAAATTGATTGTTTAATTCATTTGTATTTTGAGAATCGGTATAATCTTTTCGTTTTTCTAACTTAAGTGAATGTAAAATAAAATAATGAATATTTTCTCGTACAAGATTTACTAGCTTCCTAGACCGTGATTCCATCTGAAAAATAAATTAAGTAATCAGACAACATTTTTATCATTTATAATGCAACATTGTAGCGTATTCGTTGTAAAAATGTATTATTTTTTATCAAGAATGTGTTAACTTGAGATAACCAACATAAATACCAAACATTTTGTACTTTTATTATCAACTGTAACGGAACATCTTAAATTAACCAACAAAAAACGTTGTTTATTTCAGCAACAACGGGACAATCCTATGTAAACCGTAGCATGCGAATACTATTTTTACTACAATAATGACCCACATACAAATGTCCCGTTATAGCTGCAAATATAAATCAGTAAAAAAACAATAAGCTGTACTTACCTTTCAGCAAAACCGTGATACAATAAGCTGTTACGTTTTTACCGCAATCGGGCAGCAGTTTCCTTCTAAAGGGAGTAGCGACAACTGACTTAAACCGTTCTTGCATTAAATTCAAGAGCGAAAAGAAATTTCGCTAAACCGATAGTCGCCGACCTTTTCCCTCATAACTCGGTCATTTTTGGAGCTAGAAATATCGCGTTTTAGCAGCAAGTAGAGCGCGATGCGCCGGATTCTACTGTATTATTATTCCATAACGATACATATGCTCGTTAACACGTTCTTGTCGCAAATGAGCGATATGGTTTTCGGGCTTCTCTTATCTCTTTATAGTGCTTGTATCCTCAATGTATACCACCATGAAATTGTGGCGTTGCCACTTTTATTATCTATATTTTATTATCTGTGGCGTTTCGAAACGGAACGCACTTGATCGAATTTTAAATTGATTCGACGATTAATTTTCACTAGGACAATAGTTAATACGCAAAACGCAATACGCAGTTGATACGTATTTAAGACGATACACAAAAAAAAATCCACTGCTTGGCGGGCGGAGTCTAATATGTAGCTCGCTATCGCGAACGCGGGTGTGCGCGAAGACATTCTTGCATACTCGCCGCGCTGCCGCTGGTCGACTCGGGACAAACATGTATGGAGTCGTCATACAGTTATAATATTGTTATACATATTATATTAAATTGTTGATTTATTGGTTTTATTTTCTTGCTTATAAACACAAAATTATCTTCTTTTTAACAACTACTTAGACATTATTAATAATTATTAATTATTATTATTTCGTAATGTTTACTTTATTACAAAATAATACAGGTTATAAATAATCTTTAAAATAACAAAAAATATTGTTACTCTGAAAAAATGAAATGGTACCTAATTACGCGGACTACTGAATTGATTTAGATTGAATTTGATGCTGACGTAGATATTACATCATGCCCAGAAATGAAAGGTACTATTTGTGAAAGAAGTTATAAACCCTAATTCTTCTCAGTCAAAGTCAAGAGTGGAAGATATCGCTAATACAGTAAAACTGATGCGAAACTTTGGATGTTAATTTGTATATTTTTTTGTTAGTTGTTACTTAATCACGTCAAGACTACATTATCAATTTTGATAAAATATAGTTAATTGCCTGGATTTACACATAGGATACTTTTTATCCGAACTGAACACTTCTGTGGGATAAAACAGGATTCACGATATAACCTAATTCCACGCGGGCAAAGCCGCGGTCGGAATGATATTTTTTTAAATAAAAAAATTGTTTAAAAAAGACACAAAATATATTGACGCATGTATTTATTTTTTGCACTCTATTATAATTGTAATTATTCATTACAAATAATCAAAATAAAATAGCCAGAACAAAGTTAGGCTATAAATAAATATCAACATCAAATTCTTTATACAACATACTTATCTACCACCTACTAAGAAATTCTTGAAATTTTTTCGTATTTTTTTAAAATAAAATACTACTCCAACGAGCTCCTGTTCCATAATTCCATATTACGTCCACCATACTTCCACTAAGTTCACCATGATTTTTTATTTCTTTGCACTTTGTTGCTTTTTGCTAAAAATGGAATCATGCGATAAAACCAGTAGAGCGTTGATAACATACATTTTTGACTGAATAAAGGTACTTACGAAGGAGTGGGTTCACATTGTGAACAATCAGTGGGTTTATTTTCCTTCTGGATTCCGGATTTCTGAAAAGATTATTTATGCTATAAATGAAAAAATCTTACACATTCGTTATGTACTTAAAACAGGGGTACATATCAAACATCGTCTATAATACAATTAGCATCAAATTTAAAATAAAACCAACTTACTTCATTAATTTGTTCCAATTGTAAGCATTCTTTTTCCTCCAACCTTTATGTTTCTTCTTTTTATTTTCTTTATTGTCCCCATTTGTCTCATTTTGTCTTATCGTGTTGTCACCCTTTTTTACGATTGCGCAAGCGACACAAGTTCCCCGTGTGACGGCCGTAGCGGGAATGACTCGTGCAGCGATCGGGGTAGGAAGGTACAGGGCGGCTCTCGCTATATTGGCTGGTCAGGCGCTAATTTCAAGTATTTCTTGTTTATTTCAAAACCATCGCATATTTCAAAATTCTAACACGGTAGACGTATAGGTTGTATATTTTATAGTTAATATCCAAAAAGTCGTAACTTTACGTTTGTTATTTTGAAGATGCCAGAGATTAAAAAAAAATAACAATGAGAACTTTGTATTTTTTTTCTATCGAGAAAATATCATGGAATCATGTTTCTAAAACGGTAGACGTATTGTGTTACTATTGAACTTTCTTGTCAAGAATTTTCATCACGACAACTTTAATAATATAAAAATTACGAAGGTTTAAAAAGGGCCGTAAATGTTAGAAAAATTAATTCATCACCTTAATACCAATACTCAATCCTGTCTCCTGCTAACCTGTACAGACTAGACTCATTGTGGTGACTGGTGAAACATTGTATAGCATTAACAACATAGTACTGTATTATTGAAAGATCGATTAAAGGTTTATTTTACAATCTACGACTTTCATTATACATGGGTAACAAAACCCCATAACATATTCGGTTTTACTCCGGACAACATCTTCAGCCACCCAATCCCCTTGCTTGAAGTCCAAATCCAGCGGAGGACAATAATCGTCATTTACTAAAGTTGAAGGTTCTTCGTCCTAGTATAAAATTTGTCTGGATCCCATTTTATACTCAATCTATATAATAATACTATAGATATCATATGAAACGTGACTTGGAAAAAAAATATTCCAATAAATCACAAAATAAAAATTTGAAACAATCTTAAAATTTACGAAAAGCCCAATTATACGTCAAAATGACGCACAACATCCTCTTTACAACCAAATGGCGGAATTTACCGGGATGAGCCAACTATGTACTGCTAGGTCTCGACGGCTAATAAGTTGGTTCTGGATTTTGCAGCGATTCGATGGTAAATATAGAAGAGTTCATACGTCAAATTTACGTAGATTGGACTTCTAGGGTTAAATGCATAAATACCTAAATGTTGTTTTGTTTTTATTATCTAATAACGATAAAAAAACCCGTTGATTTCATTCGTTTTTCAAGCTACGTGCATAGTTTTTCCACTAAAATGCCTCAATTGAGTCATAAAGTACACAAATTTCAAGCATAATAAGTCACATCATTTCTATAAAACCAAAACTGGCCATAATATAAGTCGTGTTGTGCGATTATGAACATAGTGCATAAGGGCATAAGTCGTTATATTGCAAAGAGTAAAAAATAAATTATGTGAATACATTGAGTTATTCCATGAAGTACTCGTTCATAAGGCCACAACTACAAAAAAACACGAAAAAAGTATATTTATGGGGTTGTTACAATATGTGTTCATATGTAAAAATATAGTCTAACATCATATCTTACACATAAAAGCTTAAAATTTTGAATTAATAAAGATTTAGTATTGATATATAGTTTTTTGTCTCTCCTGAAAAGTGCTGTTTTTGAGTTATTCCCTTATTCACTGGAGGCACAGAATTATGCGCTCAGTAATACTCGTCTCTCTTTGTTATTAAAATTTTATGTTCCCATAATTGTTATTGCGCTTGAGACATTCAATACTTAAGCTTTATAAATTACCGATCAGCCCGACGTAAATTGTTTTCATTTTCTATATTATTATCGATTAAATTGATTGTCACGTAATTAAACTCGATGAATAAACTAATTATAGAATATAAACTGAATATAAAATGAACGTCTCGAATAATAAAGATGTAATCGAATATATCAGAGTATAATAGCTATCTATTTATAGTTTTGCACGCTAAGATCAAGTCATTAACGGTAGTTCGCTAAATTAATATAGTTTTATACCCTAAACACGTAATTGTACACGTAAGTCGACGAGGACACGGCCATTATTTCGCTTTAATGTTCCACATATCACCATGTTTTATTAATTAATTATTTGCCGATTGTTTCCTCCCAAGTATAGTAAAATACTCCAATTTATAAGGTATCGCAGCGGGACCTCCTAGCGATGATCTCTACGATTAGGTAATAAAACTTAAGATCGTTTAAGGGTTCCTATTAAAGTATAATATATGGCCACCGCCCCCCCACAAGCAAACATTTGTTCTACCTATACTTTATCGGCAGATATTAAATGTCATTCTGCATATAAATAGACTATGATACGTTTTGCATAAAGTAGGGTATCAGTTTACAGCGACGCAATATTTCTTTTAATTATAACTGTTATAGGTAAACCAGAATCTGATGGCAATTAGGGAAATCAAAATTTTGATAGTGCAACCCTAGGGAAAATGGACTGAACGATCTTGATACTGCTTATTTTTTATTTTGTCCTCAATATCATTACTCACATTACATAAGTGGACAATACTGTACTTAATAATGAGATATCCACTTAATAATTATTATGTAGGTACATATTATGTACTTACATGTATAATATACAATTATACAAATTACTTTTATACAGGTAATACATATTATTATATTTTACACAAACCTATATTTGTATATATTCATTCCATGTGAAAATATCATGTCATGTGAAAATATCGATATAATGATAATGTAGATCAAAACTGCTTGTATTTTTTTATAAAATAAAATAAAATTATGTTTATTTTCGTAAGTATTATTAACAGACACACATTATAAAATTGACTTGGACAGCTTGGACTTGACGAATAGCCGTATTGGAAACTCCTGTAATAAGTTTTCATAAAAATTATATTCTAATCAACAAACAATATTATAGTTACCTGCATATAATATTTTTTAATTTATAGTATCAAACGGGTAAGTCCAATTTACCAATAAAATCTTCAAAATTGAAAATTGTGATGTGTTTGACCCTTCTTCATCGAATGTTTTTCTATACACATTATAAACAACACCTCTTGCTTGTGATCGCAGCGGCTTTTTCGACATTTTCGAAGATTTTTTAGACAAAATCCTAAAAATTATTCATCAACTGCAAAAAAGACAAATAATTTGACATCCAATTTGATAGTTGTCAAATAAGTTGCCACATAAAAATCTTTTATCTCATAAATATAAATATGCCATCAGATTCTGGTAGACCTATATTTTTCATGTTCGTCAAATGTTTTTATTCGGGTTAAATTAAGACATTATAATAAAATAAATTCTCACCTACCTGTTCAATATTATGGATATGCAATGTGATAGAGCTAAATAATTTCTTCCTCAATTAAAATCCAGTAAAGATTTCACAGTCTAGATTTCATTAAAGATTTGCTCTATCTTGTCGTTAGTTTATCGGTTCTCAGGTTTTATGCGATATTCGTAGATACATTACACGATTTATTTGTACACTGTTGTTAGTGATAAACTTATATGGACAGGTGTAACGTAAGTTGTAATTCAGAATCATATTATCTTGCAGTAACTCCTATTATCTGTAAATTGATGGCCGTGATAGTAACTAGTTACTTTGAGATAAGATCGTTAGTTTTAGAACTAGATACATGATTTTGTATTACGCATATCCTTACTTTAAAACTTTAATAACAGAGATACATAGAAATAAAAAAAGATAGCGGCAAGCAGTTATTGAAATCAGCGCCCTCTTGTTTTTCAGGACTTTACAATTGCGTTTCCTGAACACTGAAGGGTTTGAATATAAACTCGATACACTTCCCACCGACGTTGGATTCGAAATATTTCTTCAAATATTGTAAAGTTCACGTTTGTTCTGATTCAAACAATAGACTGTAGACAAAAATTTGTTCAATATCAAGTCACCAAAATTATGATAATATAGTAAGATTAATGGGTGTTGAACTTATAACAATTGATACTAAATTATAAAAATTGGACATCACAATATAGAACCATTAATTTAGTAGTCAATAAATGCAAATGCTGATTTTTAAAATATATTACAAGACTTCAGAAGGTTTATATTATTATTTTAAATGCAGGTAATATTTATTTTGACGATAACTTTTGACGATAAAAAAGAGCATTGAAGTCGTGATATATGCATGTTTGCGATGCAATTCGCACACGCTTTGTGCGCTGTGTACAGGTGTAGTACATATCGTATTACTGACCATTGTACGTGACGATCAAACTTTTCCGGTCGGAACAAGGCAGCACGCCCATCAGGCTTTGAAGTATTAATTGGCCTGTACCATTCAATGTCCACCCAAAAAAACTAAAAAAGGCACCCAGAAAACTCCCATAGCTCCGTACATCCGTTTCAATGGTTGTATGTGTGTAATTCGATATTTTTGTTAGTGATTTGTTCGCAGATGGGTGGCTCTCGTAACAGGAAATCTCAAACTTGTTGCTACTAACTCCTCTTCCTTAGTTCACTTGCGATTTTTGTGGATATCGTATTACTGTTCGCATTGCACCGTAGAAGTCAAATAATGCTTATGTCGGTTAAAATAAGGTTTATTTTCCAATGAAGCGTGTTGTTTTGATACTGTTTATTTCAATTCAATCAATATAATATAAATCAGATTCGTAACGAAACAGCACTGACTATGATATTTCTTAATCTTTCACGCACGACTTAAATTCACCCAATCGTCGCGTCGGTGACAATCTCGCTAAAGTTTTTATTGCAGACAAATCAATTATACGTTTTGCATACTTTTCTAAGCATGATATTAAGAAAACGAATTTTGTGTGAACAAAATATATTTTAATTTCATTCGATTTTAATTTAAACACGGCGGGGGCTTAAACATTCCAAATTTAGATAAACCCCGCCCTGTATATTAAGTCAACTCAAAAAACAATTTGTTCGTAGCTAAGCTTTAAGTATCAGCTATTTATTTAACGGAACAAATCCCTACTGTCTTAAAAGTTACCGTTCAGGTAGGAATGTTTTTTTTACAGAAACGTGAGGGCGCGGAACACGCACGGATTATTATTTTTGTAACATCTGCGATTGTAACTCTAACTAGATACTAATAGATAACCGCGGATGCTTTTTATGCCGCGTTTTTTAATCTATTGTGTAAATGTCAGACCAAATGCTCTACTCATGAGGGTGCCTTGAATAGGGTGATTCACGCAAAACGTTTGCACCAACAATAACAAATGAATGATGTAGGTCGCACTTGTGACCACTTGTTATTAATTGAATTTTTTATTAGTTAACAAGTGTGCGTTATAAGTTTTTACTTTTTAATAAGAATGCCTGCTGACGTTTTCCTAATAATTAAATACCTATTCGTCAGCTATATAACCTATATCTATAGATCGTATGCGTCTTATTTTTCCTTAACACATTCCATTTATCAAATGCATCTTCGTAAAACATTTAATTCGTGAAAGTTTATCTTTAAAATTACCTATATAAATAACTACAACAACAAAGAAACGAACTTGAAATCATCACAGCTTTTTCACAAATATTTTTCATTCACCTAGAGAACTAGCATATCAGGAATGATCCTCAAGCCAAGCAAAAACGTTACAATTTATATTACGCAGAAACTATGTTACGAATGTCCTGACAATGTTATTTATAAAACGAATCTCGTTCAAGTACTAATTAAAGCAGGTAGCCTGTTACCAACTACAAGCATCTGTATTGTACGCAAACATTATTGTAAAATAATACTATACGGGTACGCAATACACGTCGCTACGGCCCCATTGCTGTTTCCACTTGTAATTGCAAACTGTTAAAGATATATGTCTTCATTCTATATACTTCGTAGGTACTTTAGAACTTTCTTTACATGCATATTCTGTACTAGTAAAAAGGAGGTAATGTTATTAGCTTATATGCCTTATGATTTGGACAAGTTGATGGTGTAATTTGTTTAGAATATATATTTCCTCTCTCCGTGTAATTCTTTCTTCAGAGCTTGGAAAATACGTCGGTAAGTATATTTCTTCTTTAGATCTTATACTTTGGTATTTTGATTGAAACAGTTTTTAGGATAATAATTTTAATATATAGCACTTACATATTTAAACCAGGAGTTAACGATAATATTTTAACTAGTATGTATTAGTAGTAAACAAAAATTCGCCATTTATCTAGGTCCGATTGCCAAATGCCCCCAAAACGGGCATATAGTTACGAACTTCAAAGCCTAATTAATTGAATTTGGAGATAAAAAAGCATTTGTAAGAGACCCGCTCTCAAGTCCCAATAAGTAACCGCTAATTACGTAATTCAAGGACCATGACCGAAGTAAAAAAATATAGAATACAGTGTATTGTGTCGGCAAATTGTAAAGGGAGCAGGGGCCAAGTGAACCGCCTCGGAAGGGAAAAGACGACTATACCAAACACTTAATCACTTAAATAAACATCCATCGAAAATATTGAATGTCCGAACTAAAGCCTTGAAATATGATGTAGGTATTTCAAAGATGTCAGTGATCAGTGTATTTATATAATAAATTTTAAGCGTTAGTAACAGAAGTTAGAAAATGTAGCCTGGAAGTCGACCAATGTATAACAAGAAATATTTTATTTTCAATTCAATATAATCAATATCATAGCTGGTCGGCACAACACAATGATTCTGCAAATCATACCTACAAATGATTCATATTTATTATCGAAGATAGTTTTTTATCAAACAACAATTCCAAAATATAAAAATAAATGCAATTTCAGAATTGTCGTCCAATAGGGAGTTTCTTAAAATGATATTGCTCATTTAAATCGCCCCAAGTATAAATTTCGTATCCATTCTCTTCTATATTAAATTTAACGAACTACCAAACTTAGTATAATAAGCTTGGTGTACACATAAGCTCTAATCACCATATTCAATGCTATCCACTTACTTTTTGTGACAAGTGCAACCCTCCCCTTTGTTCACATATGGCGGATTTTTAATCTATAGTTCTGTGGGCTTAATAAGCTTTATTCATACTTTATAGGACCATATTTCGAAACGACGCAGTTTTATTTAGTTATGTTAAATATTCTTATTTTTTATATGACTAACGACTATAAAAGGAATGCTCTCAAGAGTAAACAATATTCAAAATGATATTAGCTATCTGACGGATTTAGCTTAGTTTCATAGGCAAAGATTTTTGATGTAAACCAATTTTCCAAAAATAAACATAGCCTTATAACATCAGCGCTGTCTACCTGTGTAATTTCCGCTAAAATTGGTCCAGCATTCGCAGACAAGGCAGACAAACATATTTTCTGTGTTTCACTGTCGTGTATTGTGACTATATTTATTAAGTATAATAACGTTGAATATTTAAAAACAAAATGAAACCTATTATTATTAAGAAATATCAGTTATCGAGACAAATCCACAAACTTTTCAATTTCTATTTATTCGTAGATTAATTCGTATTCTAGATTAAATTTAACTTAAACACTCACAAACAAATAATTTCGGAAACAAGCGTTTAAAACAAATATTTGATATATTATACAGATAGTTCTTTACTCTAATTTGTATGCGTATTAACTAACCCACGACCTTAAATCATATTAAGTTAACCCCTCGGTTGCGTGAAGCCAAACTTACCCATGTTGGGTCGAGTTACAGAGGGATAGCTCGTGTACGCAGTTTTTAAGAAAAATCAATAATTTATTAGAAATAACGAATTGCCTAATTATTAGAATGCGATAGTCTTTGGTGTACAATTTGCATGCATTCTTTCACTGTGACTGTTTCTTTAATTTCACGCTTATAATAGCCTTTTTCTGCATAATTAAATCAGATGCGGACGTTTTCTTCAATAATCTGTGATATTTTATCGTGTAGCATTTAACAGCTATCGTTATAACCATATTTATTAACCTAATGATTTGAACTCAACAGAAAAAAAAATATGACAAGACATTTAAAAACAATTGCATGTTCCAAATTACGTAGATACATTATGCATGTGCATGACGAATCGCAATGGAATGTTAACACCTCCCCAAATGTTCGTAATTGTTATCTTCGACGTTCTTAGCACGTAGTTTATCGCAAATGCTGTAAAACCCCTGTCCTTATTTGTAAATATTCTTACGTTTCTTTCAGATTCAGATTGTATGTGAAATAATATTTTTCATAAAGAAATATAGGCAGTTAAAATGTACTTATCTTTAACTAAATAGGTTAGAATATAAAAATATACGTGTAGTATCCAAAGTTACTGGAGAACAATTAGTAAGGGAGTAAAATTTTGGTATAATTGTTTTATCTGACAAGAAAATTTTATCTAAAAATAATATTATATAAGCAAGTTCCTCGACTGTCATAAAAAGACTCTATTTTACAATAAGCAACAAACCAAATGAAACCACTTATATAATTAATGTAAAGTAACATCTCTTTTACCCTACACAAAATTCAGGATACTTGCTAATTGGGACAATCAGCGGTAGAGTGCCTTTTATACCTTTTAGCGCGGAATTCTACTATCAGTAACTTTAAGCGAAAGATAAAAAATCTCTCATACTGCTATGACTAATGGCGCGCAGATGTTATTCTAAAACGTAGATCAAAAATAGAAATTAAGGGTTACATGCTCGCCCTTTGAAGGTAATAATTAAAAATATTCGTTATCTACGATCTCGCCACCCAGGTAACGTTGTGGTTATTTAACGGAAGTTATTATAAAATGTTGTATTCCGAAATATTTCTCGATAAATAGCTCTTTGACATATTAATTGTTAGGTAAGTGACGTGTGAAGTGTAATTACAAACATTTCTAGTCAAAAAATGTAATTTTTATCAATGTCAAAACTTAACTTTGGATGAAGATTTATTTTACGTTTTAAACAAAATTTTATGAAAGTAAAGGACCTAAGTTTACTTTGATAAAGACTTCAACTGTTTTATCTACCCTTATCCTCTTCATTCTTCGATCTTTCGTACCTAATAATAAATGTTACAAAAATAATATTTATACAGTTGTACACGGATTGGTGCTGTTCATCTAAAAGGTGATAAAATTGAACAATGATGCAGAGGCCTTATATGTAATTTAAGTTAAATGGTATATTTACTCATATCTCGAATACTTTTCCTTTCTACATTGTCCAATAAATGTATTCCTTAAAATGACTAACGAAACCGCAGTTTTCAATTAGTTTTTATGATCTCCAAGAATGACATGAGATGAAAACACATATGTCCTGTAATGACATGAATTATTACTTCTCAAATTGTAAAATTGCAAAAGGTAAGTAATCAAATAATGTATTACCAGAAGATGACGAGGTACCGCCATCATTTTTATAGGGGACGAACGAAATATAATTTTTTATTACCTTTCCACCTGAATACTTATGGACCTAATTTGGAAATTTATAATCGGAATAAATTTTATGCAAACTCCTGACGTAATTAAAGTTTTATTTACTTAGGCCTACCATACAAGCTTCCAATATGGAAGCTTCGCAGGTGGCAATATAATAACGATAAACAACATTAAACTACAATATAAGTTAATTTTACTCTATAGGTATTATAGAAGCATTCCAATGTTTTTTCATCATAACCGTCATTTCTACCAACTATAAGAAACAAATAAGTACCACATGATATTTCTGTTATAACTCAACAACTGCAAGGTAGAATCGCATTGCACTCTATGTAAGATGTACTTGTTATTATTTTTGGCACTAACACGTCTCATCGTCATCATTATCTTTGTTATCATTTACATATTGCTTTTAGCTTGTAATAATTAAGTCATATATTTAAACGCATTCTGCGAATAACGTTATTTTTATTTTGGTCGAATTAATGGTCGAGTCACAATATTGGCTAACTTAAGCTTTGAGCTTTAGAAAGAGCTCTAGTATAGAGAATACAAAAACATTCGACAAGTAAGTATACAATATACATTTTTATTTATTATATTTTTAAGGAAGTTGTAGTTTGGCTCTACCTACTATCCTACAATCAGTACCATCATACCCAAAGCCTAGAAACATCGTCACAAAAACGCTAATTATATTATTACCTGTCCCCAAACAACGCATAATGATGGTCTGGAATCAGCATATGATGATGACTCCCTACCTGTGGTATGCACCTCTATCTGTACTAAATGTGTGATTATTTTTAGTTTATCAATCTGTATTAATATCAAAAGAAAGCAACAAAAAAACAATTATTTTCCTATGTATGTTGGACGGCTGGAATATTGGCGGATCAGAACCCTCCTGGTGATAGATGTAGTCTTTGGAAACTCTCATCATAACTATAATCATTAACATAATTGTAATGTTTTACTTTTTATTAGAATGTTGAACCTACTGGTGGTGAAGGAAACCTGGCATCCCTAGCTCATCTGGTAAAGTTAACTTTTCATTTTCTTTTTGTTTGCTTGCCTTTGCTGGTATAAAAACCTTTGCTCAAATCTTTGTGAATTATGCAATGTTCATTTTGTTTGATTTTGTAGAATGTTGATGAAATAATAGAATCACATTGTGTGATGACACCGCCAGCAAAAAAGAAATTGGAGTGCATAGAAAACTCTCAGGTAATCCCTATAATTATTCAAGTTTCACACATTCACATAACTATTTATTTGTCTATGCAATGTAGAAGTATTACACAAAATAATATTTATTTGTATGATTCCACTTTTTGTTAGTGAAGATATATTTACAAAAAAATAGAAAAGTAAAAATATTATTCAAATACAAAATATATGCTTTCCTTTTTTGTGTAATAAAGGGATATTTAAGTTTTTATTTATTTGTTTTAGGATGTGCTGCTACTGTCTCAGGATATGATTGTCACACAACCATCACGTACACAAAGCCCATCAAGCCAATTTAAAATTCCTAATACTGATGTGGTAACATTAATCCCATCTAGTGAATTGGAGAATGTTGTGAGTATCAAGGTGATTAATTTATTGCATGCTTAATGAAATTATTATCTCAGCATTTTATATTATTTCACAAATTTATTTATTCTGTTTCAGAAATCCTTTATAAAAGATACCGGTGCACCTGGGTGTTTATTAAGACAGCCAGTGTCATCACCCTTAAAATGTAAGTAGACATAATAGAGAGTGTTGTCAAGTGTCAGTTGTGGTGGGATGTTGAATATATAAAATTGTTCTATTTTTTAGGTCGGAAAAGAAATTTCGGGGCTACTCCTGTGTCAGTGAGGAGATCTATTAAGATGCTGAGTGAAGAGAAACTTCACTGCACAAAAGAAAAAGAAAGAGTAATTGAAGAGTCTAATAGACGTGCAGAAGTTGAGCACAGAGAGAAATTGAGACAGTCACAAGAACTGCATGACCAACTCATAAAATACAATGAGGAACGCCACCAAAAAGAAATTCAACTATTAGATTTAAAAATAAAAATTCAAGAGGCACAGTTAAAAATATTGGTTTAAGGTTTATTTATAATGTAGCATCCTGGATCCCTGTTACAATTAATCTTTTGTATTTTAATTAACTCTAAATATAAGTAGGTAATTAGTAAAAGTTTAGTTTAGTACATTGTAATTATAAAATGTTGGACTTTTCTTTAATTGTAGTACAAAATAAACGAGTCTGATAAATGAATATTTTTTATTTTAATTTTGTTTACATCATAAATAAAACATTTGTCATGTATAAGTAGCTGCTAATCTGTCAAAATATGTTGAAATTAATTGTGCTCTAGTACTATCTTGATAGTTTGGAGCAGTTTCATGGACTATGTCCATCTCCTCGTAAAGATCTACTAAATCTGGGGGTTGTTCCTCATTCATCTTACGACAGATGTTGTGTAAAACAGCTGTTGCAACTATAATTGCTTGCATATATTTCAAATTGACCCTTAACTTGGATCCAATTGCAGGAAATCTTCGTTTCCAACATCCGAATGTCCTCTCAACCACATTTCTCGTCCTTATTTGGCTTTCATTATAAAGATGCTCTCCTGCTGTTGTAGGATTAGCTAGAGGTGTTAAAAGAAATGACCTCAAGGCATATCCTCTATCACCTAATAGCCACATATCACCAAATTCACCATCTTCCATTCTACCTTTGATGTTGCTTGAGTCAAATATGTGACTATCGTGACTTCCTCCGGGCCATCTTGCAACAATATTTTTGATATAACAATTGGCATCAGCAACAACTTGAACATTCAGTGAAAATGAGTCCTTTCTATTGCGGTAATACTCTGCATTATTGCCACCAGGTGATTATATGTAGACATGTGTGCAATCTATAGCACCTATAACTTTTGGAAAGCGGCTAATATTGTAAAAGTTGTTTACAGTGGCTTTCCTCTCATCTTCATTTCTTGGCATATAAATAAAATGGGATCTAAGTTTCGCTAACTCCTTGCTAACAGTGTGAATAGCTCTACATACTGTTGATTTGTGCACTCCTTTTGAATCGCCAACGCATCTCAGAAATGATCCAGATGCGTAAAACTGTAGAGTTAATAAGACTTGATCTGCAGATGTAATTGCATTGTTTCTGAAAAAAGAGAATGAACAATAAGTACCTACATCATTACTTGTTAGGTTTTTTAGAGGTTTTACTATGAAAATAAAAGATTGTTTGTAAAAACTATACCTATTAATTTTTATGGATAAAAATTGACTCACCTCCTGGTCAAACGTTTGAGACGCGAATCTAATAAATTTACAAGCACTTTAGCCAAATTCCTCGACACTCTATAGCGTGCTCTAAAATCTGTTTCCTCCCATAAAAAAAAATCAGTTCGTGGCCGAAAATTTCTCTGTCTTTGTCGGACTACTTGTCCAAATATGAACTCGTCATCAGAAGAACTGTCTTCATTAATTAAATCCAAAAGAAAACGCTCCGATCCCATTTTATACGGTATTCGCAAAGAAATATTTTGTAAATAACCTAAAAACTGTCACTGAACTTCAAATTCTACTAACGTCAAAATTTAAACCACCCCCACCCGGTCGGTAATTTTGACCGCCGTTAAATCGGTAATTTGACCGCTCGTTAAAGTAACCGCTGCTTCAACAACGCTTTTTAAATTTGTCCCCCGGTTAATTTTACTTTAACCAAAACTTAACCCTAAAGTTGACGTAACCGTGCTTCGAGCAACCGGACCTAAGAATAGAAACACGCAAAAACTTAATGAGTTCCGAAACATGAACACATGCGTTACATTCTTCAAGTTCAACACGTCCCCCGCGAATTTAAATTTGTAATACTTCAACATGTCTTCCACCAATGACTATGAAACACTAATAAAAAAACGCGGAGCTCCACCCATCGGCGGAAGCAGCTGCAGTATAATAATTATGGAACCCTGTGCACTGGAACGTAGACAAACATTCATATAAATACGATACCTTATGTAGTATTTGTTGTTCGAAAATAGAAAGTTAGCAATTGTTACTATGGAGTATTTTAAAGTTACATTTTATTAAATACTTACTAGGTTTCCGCCCGCGGCTTCGCCCGCGCAGTCAAAGAAAAACCCGCATAGTTCCCGTTCCCGTGGGATTTCCGGGATTGCGTCATTTTCCCGGGATAAAAAGTAGCCTATGTTCTTTCTCGGGTATCAAAATATCTCCATACCAAATTTCATGAAAATTTGTTCAGTAGTTTAGGCGTGATTGGGTAACAGACAGACAAACAGAGATACTTTCGCATTTATAATATAATAATAAATACTAATATCTAGTATATTATTATTAGTCTGTGCTAATATTATAAAGCTGAAGAGTTTGTTTGTTTGTTTGTTTGTTTGAACGTACTAATCTCGGGAACTACTGGTCCGATTTGAAAAATTCTTTCGGTGTTAGATAGCCCATTTATCGAGGAAGGTTATAGGCTATATTTCATCACGCTACGGGCAACAGGAGTGGAGCCACGGGGGTGAAACCGCGCGGAGCAGCTAGTATAATAATATAAGTATGGATAATAGAATAAATTGACAGTTGATCACTAACTAAACTTCTTATTAGACGGAATTCAATTGCTTGTCTCAACAAATACAAATATGGTACAATATAGGTAGAGTCACTACTCTATGTCTCTACATAAATTCATCATAAAGGAACTATTTGACTCTCTTTATTAGAGCGATCTAACAGGTAATGTTTGGAAATGATTTAAATTATTCTATTTAATATTATAAAGAAATGAATATAAAGTAATAAATCTGATATTTAAGAATTTCTTCACGAAAACCTTTCCCTAATTAGGACCTAAACAATGATTTAAAATACGCCCTATAATATGTTATGTTATTGTTATTGTTGTTATGTTTTACGAATAAAATTAATAAGTGTGTTTACATGAAACTAAGAATGAAACCTAAAAATGATCAAATAAAGTTTTACCAGTGCGGCATTATTTGTCTTACTGATGATAATTAAAATGGTTATTTGAAAATATTAATAATATGTAAATAGTAAACAGTAGAAAGGTATCATGTATTTCGAAAAAAATAATAATATTCTCATGCAAATACTAGTTAATCTTATTATAGAAAGTAAATTGTATTGTAAACAATAATGACTTTTCTTAGACAACTAAATTTTAATTAGGAGACTAATTAATTAGCTAATGATATATTTAATACTGCCTACGGCTTTGCATTTACTTCCTAAATATTTTAACTTAGAATTATATTGTAATTACTATTATGTTATTTATTTTGAAAATTTCATGATTGAATTAAGTTTATTATAGAGGTAAAAATAAATGAAAATCGGATGATAAAGAGATTACATAGACTTCAAAAAATTTAAGTTTTATCTGTTTTTATTACGTAAATCATTAGAATTAAATCTTGAAAACTCAGTTAGGATGAAACCTTGTATTATCAGGATATAATAAACATTGTTTTTTGCTCAAACAGTAATAATTAATACTTAATGGTATTTATTTAGCTCTTGTCAAACTTGCCCACGAAACTTTGAAAAACATCTCACTTAAAAGCATGCATGTTTTATGAACGTTCCAAGTTATGACAAGTATCTAATGAATATATTATTTGTTTATAAAGCTATAACGGATTTTTTATGGACTCTACATCCTACGCATAACTTTTGGTTACGAGTTAGCTGCTTCTCTGTACTCAAATATAAAATTATGGCAATAGCTTCAGGCATGTAGATTTTCGACTATTAAAACTTTATATATTACAAATAATATACCAGTTTAAAATAATGGATACTTTCAACTAGATTGAGCAACATACATTCAGAATGGGATGCTAAAATTCTTTTGAAATAACGATTAACCTGCTGCTGCTTCAGTCACGCCAAATCAATTCGCGTAACGAGTTTGCCAATTTATTTTTAATACGCAACATTTAATACACTAAATAAACCTGTCAGGGGTCGATAGCATCGGATCTTTACTTTGACTAAAAGCTAAAAGAGCGTTTATAGGGACATAAACGTTTATAGAATCATAAAGTAAGGAGCGATCTATTGTTTGGCGTCCTACGCGTAGTCGTCGCGTAACTAATCGAGGCATTCCGCTTTTTGTTTCCACCGGACACATAATCAATTGTCACCTCTCCATTGAATATTTTTCCAGCTAAGTTCTCGATGTCCCACATCCATTTGAAACTGGTTTTAGATGGCGTCTAAAACGATTGGGGTATCGTATTGCAAGAAAAAAGGTGATGAGTGTATGGGTTGGTCGTCGCAAATAGATGACTCTCGCTTCAAGACATGGGTGGAATCGATAGACACGATTTAACTTTAAATGAAAACAACACATGATATCGATAGCTATCAGGATCATGTTACAGTCAATAATTAAGATATTCGCTTTCGTCGTGTATGGACGTTATTTTTCTTATTTTATTTAAAGAACCTGAGATAAATCTTGTACTGACTCTACAAATTACCATTTTATTCTTAAATCAGCAAGTATTAATTCAATGCAATGTTTGAAACATGTAACTTTATAAAAGAAAACGTATCTTTATAATATGTATAAATGTTTGTAAAAATACTCAGGTAGTTAAAAATATAAAATTGCATTTATATTGTGTAACATTATCATCGTTCATATTCAAGTTTGATGACAATATATTAAAAATAAGGTTGATTTTGCTTATGAATTGAATAACATTTTACGGGTCATGTTACTTAATTCGTGAAATTTGTTATAATCGAATAATGAAAAAATAATATAATGTTAAAGTTTATAATCAATACAATCTGTAAAAATGATCGTTATTTAAATTGAATTCTCTTTCACCTCTCAAATATGAAAAGACATTTATGTATAAAGTCAATTAAAGTTGTTTATTCATAGGTCGAACGATGATTTATTATTTTATTCTTTCGCAGCGGGCAATCGGCCCGCGCGCACTGTCGCGGCCGCTCGGCTCTTTAAAATTAAAACCTTAGACCTCACTGTGATCTTATCCAACTCGATCAATTTAGATAAAATAAATATTTATACATCCGAATATGGACGGGTGAATAAAGCGATTTAGTAAATTGATTATGACGATGGAACTTTCGTTTCTTTGCCCTTTTATCTCATCTAATAAACTAATACAGGTGTTAATCGAATACCAAGAAATTATTTTTGAACTATAGTGATTGCAATATTGAAAATAAATTATATTTATGTTGTGTTTGTAAACTGATGCTAATAGTTATAAAAAAGATAGAAATAAAAATCAATATATTAGACAAAATATTAATTTATTTATACTCTGCATTTGGAAGCGTAATAAATACGTTGTTTTATACAATCTAGCTAAAAATTACATCACAAATTATATACTTATTATTAAAAACGATGTTTATTTACAATTGACTAGGGTACAATTCAGTTCTTCGAAAGATTAATCATAAATCGTTATCTATGTACATTATATATTTTACACACGGCTCATTCTCACTGTATCTTAACGTAAGTACCTAAATTATCACAAGTTAGTCATTATTTTCTGAAAATTTTACACTATCAGGAACCTTATAATAATAATAAGCTATGTAAAAATGAGGAATGTTCTAATATTTTTAACTTTACTACAAATAAAGGCAAAGAATTAACATCGACAGTCATGATAACACAGGTACGATTATTTATAAATGCAATACATTGTAATAACATAACTAGAAACGTTTAGGTACTTAAAGTACTAATGAAGTAGAGTTTATATTACAAATTCGATAAATGCTGTTACGTTTCTATACTTTACAGCACCAAGTTAAATATTCAAGTTATATAGAAATTAGATTCGTTATAACACTTATATTAATTACTAAAACAATATCTACATAATCACAAAATTAGGTATTATACAAAATAAGTCTTTCTTACATTGTTAGGCCTCGTGTTCGACATAGGAATCTGTTGAGCCGGCCTTAAGGGTCGCTCTTCGCACTGATGGTTATCTATGGATACGTAACTATGGTGATGAGGCAAGCGGTCGTCCGGCCGACCCTCGCTGCTCGCTACCGAGCACGTCTCGTCCTCCGTGCTGCGGGCCGACACCTCGGCGCTAGCACTGGTGGAGTGCATCGGGCTCGACATCATCAGTATGGGAGGCGCCATCCCATACTTATACCAAGGATCGTGAGAAGTGGGAGGCGCCGTGTACCTCAAGTTCCCGTGTCTCCCGAACCCCTCCCTATTACCACATTTCGTACTACTCGCGTTATGAAGCGTCCGATTGGGTAACGTTACGTCTACATCGGGTAATCGAAAATTTAGTTTTTCCCAACAATTTTTCTCACCCCACACTATCACTGTACACGTTTTAAGCAACACTTTCAAGTCTGGGTCTATGTTTATGGCACTTAAGTCTGTCGTCACTAGGAAAATAATTTTTTGTCGTCTATGCCTAACGTTCACTGAGTTAATTGCACTTTGTACGGCCGCTTTTGATTCAGGCGCGTACCACTCATGTTGTAAAAAGTTTATCGATAAAACTATCACTAGTCTTTTGGAACTTTCCGAAGCACTAACTAGACTATCGCCAGATCGTCTCTCGATTAACTGCAAGTCCCTATGCTGTAAACACAATGTGTGTCCCGAATTCTCAAGCTCGGAACTCACTGCACGAGTCACGAAGTCTTCGTCACGTTGATTATACACAAAGAAAGCATCGAAACGTTTATTCTTGTTGTCGTTCATGTCCTTTGGAGTTGAACTAAATACTCGAACTCCGTATTTCGAATGCATCCATAATTTAAAATCTTCTCTAAACATGAACAGCAACGCGCACATTAGTATAAGTATGATAGTTATTATTAAAACAGCTGCAATATAGGGTATATAATTTTCTACGCCGTCATTTGATTCAATGAATAGCCTTTTTAGGGTTTCCGTTCCCGTTTCTTCGGTGGTAACTTCAGTCTTGCATTCTTTAGTAACATTAGCTATAGTTTTGTTCATGGGTTGCCCGTGAGCAAAGTAGCACATCATGTTTTCGGTATCTTTTGACTTTTTTATAAGCCACTGATTCAACTGCGCTACATCTTTACAATCACACACCCAATTGTTACCATCTACAGAGACACGCGTGCGTGGATTGTTATCCGTAATTACTCTCCATGGCATGTAATCAACATAACCGTTGTTGTCAAGGTCTAAGAACTCCAGTGACGGCAAATAATTAAACGTATCATTCTCTATAACTTTGATTTTGTTGCTACTCAAGTAAAGTTCATTGAGATTTTGAAGCCGGGTAAACTGCGTGTTTCGTAGTACTTCTAAGTTGTTGTGCTCCAAATGAAGAACTCTCAATGATTCTATTCCATTAAACGTTTTATTTTCTATGGTGTTAATGTTGCTATTGTTAAGATAAAGTACTTGAAGGCGTTTTTTACCAATAAATACGTGATTTCCTAATTCATTGAGATCATTTCCGTCCAAGTAAATTTCGGTCGCGTCCATTGGTATTTGTTCTGGCACGTGATCGTAGCCGGCACTCGAACAATCGACGACGTTGGAGTTCCAGGTGAGATCGTGATAACACGTACATTTATCTGGACAAGTCATCTTACAATCACAGGCATCGAAGTCACAACAATGGCATAGAGTAAAACAGTGAGATTCGTACTCGCATAAGAATTCCGATGATTTTACTTCAAGTAAGAGCATATCATATTCGCTTCGAGAATGAGTTAAAGAGCATCTTACACTTTCTAAATCCATTACTCTAGGGCGTTGTCTGAGATCACTTAATTGGTTAATTCTTTGTAACCATTCCATTGTACAATCGCATTCAAATGGATTCTCACTGATATAAAATTCGGGCAAATCTTTATCTTCGGAAACTGATGATATCGCAAAAGCCCCAACGTCTAAAGTTTTAATCTTATTAGAATAAAGCATAACTTTATTGAGGTTATACTTTTGAAGAAAAGTTCCCGGATTTATTTTTTCAATGTGATTGTTGTTTATAACGATAGTTTCTATACTACTTGGGAACGAAAACTCATCGATGTTTCTTATCTTGTTGAAACTGACATCTAACATTTTAACATTACATGTTTCTTTAACGCCGTATGTATCTTCAAGTCTTTCGATTTTATTCTCATGCATGTCTAACCACTCAAGGTTTGTTGGTATATGGCTATAGTCAAACCATAACAATTCATTATTCGATACGTTTAACCAAACGAGTGGTTGCGTGTTAGTGAATATGCCCTTCAAATCCACTAGCTTATTACCATCCAGTCCAATAGCCTTTAATTGTAGGTTAGATGCGAAAGCGCCGTCATCGATTTGATCAATGTTGTTTGAAGCTAAATTTAGTATTTGTAAAGATGGTAAAGCGGCAAAGGTGTCCTTTGATATTTTTTCGATCTTGTTGCCAACAAGCCGCAACCCGTATAAATCATCCAAGCCCTCAAAATGTGTAGTTGATACTTTTGTTATTCTGTTCATGCCCAAATCCAATGAGGTTAAAAATCTCAGTGTTTTTATAGCTTCCGGGACTTCTGACAACTGGTTACCACTCAACCCCAAGTCATGTAACTTAGTTATATTCTCGAACGAACGAATATCAACTTTTGTTATTCTATTACCATCCAAAAACAATTGGTTCAACACGTACAAGTTTGAAAAATGGCTAGTATCAACCTCAATAATATTATTATGCGCTAATGAGAGAGAATGGAGATTCTTCAAATTAGCAAACGCTCCGTCAGCTATACGAGCGATATTATTAAATTCTAAACTTAAAAACTGCAAGTTATTCAAATCTTGAAATAGTAATGCGTCGATTTTTGTTATTCTGTTGTGTGATAAATTTAAAACAATCAATCGAACCAAGCCGGAAAACGTGTCTCTATTTACCCACTCACTTGTCAATTCATTGAAAGACATGTCCAGTATTTGTAACTGATCTAATCCTTCTAATAGTCCGGGCGCAAGCACACTAAGAGAGTTGTTATTCAAGTATATTTGTTTTATATCTCTCGACGACTGAAACATTTCAGGAGGTAACCCAGTTAAAGCGTTCGTTGACAGATTAAGAATTTGCAAATCGCTTAATCCCACAAAGGCACGGTCTGCGACAGTTGAAATTCTATTGTTTTGTAAAAGTAGCTTCTGTAGAGCGCGTAAACTAGATAAACCGTTATCAGGTAAACCACTTATTTCATTTTGCGACATATCCAGTGTTTCTAGTACTGTGTTACAAGATTTTCCAGGTGCGGTTGGGCCATTTCCCCAGTCAGAAAATCCTAAGTTTGATATATCCTGAAGTCTATTTTGAGTTATGTTCAACTCCTTCAAATTGTAAAGAGGACAGAAGATTTCGGGAGGAAGGATCCAAATATTGTTATCGCCCAAATCTAAGTACCGCAAATCGGTAAGTCCTCTGAAAGAATCTCGATGAAACTCCATTGACATCGCTGACCAATCCGTATTATGTGTACGAATCGTTAAACTGCGTAGTCCACTCAAAGGTGATAACACTGCAGAGGGCACGTATCTTATTTTGCACGACTCAATTTTCATCTCTTTTAAGTTATGGAATCGAGATAAAAGCTCCGTTCCTTCCTCTTTTCGTCTCCCCACATCGAGAGAGCTTTCGAATAGAAGAACATCAGTGCAGTGAAGATCAAGCGCCGTTATGCGCTGAGCTTGAGAAGTGCTCAGTCCAGCCAACAGGTCGGTGGCGCCTGCGGCGGTGCGCAGAGAGCACGCTAGCTGCACCCGTGTGGGCTCGCCCGCGCCGCCCGACACACGCTGCCACTCGCACTCCTGAGGTGCCTCTGCCACTCGACTCGTCAAAGATGCCGCACTGGCCCCGGAACACATCCAACACCATGCCGCATACCACAATGTAAATAATCCCATCGACAACATTTTTATTTCCTCACTAAAACTATCACTGTTTATAAAGTCACTTCTTCATATGGGCACATTTCTATAATATCCAGCTGCACTTAAAACTTATAAAAGTTCACGTCAAACTTGTTTCGAAATACGCCACATAACGGCTAGAGTTCACGTTAAATAGCGCTACACAACCACGCTCTCTGAAGCGTGCGGGCCGACTGACTGACGGAGTGCGTTCGGCAAGTTGACCGACCGGCTGCCGGCGTGCTCCCCGCACTACGCTCCTCCCCTGACAGAGAGGCACGATATTGAGCTCTCTGTCCCTACAAAAGTTCACAACAGCAACAAGTTGCTCACCGCGGTGCCGCGAGATTGGCATGAACAGGAGCGCGCTTCGCGAGCTTTTATAAACATGGCGCTGCTTGCTTTGTTTGTTTTCTGTAATCATAAAAAAACTTATAGACTAATACTCCGCATCATATCTTTTATGATATTAATTATCTATTTTATGGTATTATTATTTAGGTATTAATTAGGATGTTGCTTTAAATAGCATTGATAAGTTATAGAAATGTAAACAAAAAAAGCTTAAATGGTGCTGATTAGTTTTTTTTATATTTTTATCAGCATTCCCACACGTTAACTACAGCGATATAGATTAACACCATACTTCTCTTATCTTTATCCACGCAATATTTATCATTAAAGAAGGTGAGGAGCCGTATTTCCTGCTGTTTCCTTTTGTCTACAACCCTTGTTCTACCTGTGAATATGACGCATTTGCAGATAAACGCTTATCAGTTGGACTTGTTAAATCACTTAGTGACATCATCAGTGCAAGAATTTATCATTCAATCTTAAACCTTTTCTTTTAAAATTATTTTGACATATATTACTATTTACTGAATGAATCATTCAGAAAATTTGTTAGCGTAGAGATCTTTAGAACACATAATAATTGTTGTTACATTAATTATTTATGGTAATAATTTATCCGTTATTCAAATGACACGAGACACTTATTAACATCCAAGTACGCACATTTTAATATTGAAAACATACAATGGTTCATGTTCGCTCATTGAGATTGTACAAAAGCTTTCGGTAAACATAAAAAGCCATTTTTAGTACTCTCGTGTCGGCAATGTACAAAATTGTACCACAAAGACTTAATTATCTGATGGTATGCATCTCGATTGGAATGCAAAAAGTTATAAATAAGAAATGCACCGGAATTACATACGTAAAACCCTTTGATTTCGTTCAATCGATGCGATTTGAGACAATTGTATAAAGGCACCGACATATCGACAAATACCCCATTATTTCGCTCAATTTGTGTGCAGGTTTTGCATTTAATTTTTATTAAAAGACTCAGTGTTTCGTCACTATAAAACATGAGTATTATGATTATTAAACCGCAGTCGTAGTGTGTTTGTTTGATATTCTAGCTCTTCTTTTTAGCGATGTCACTTTTCTCAAAATTTTAATAATATGTAATGTAATATTGAATTCAGTAGGACTGTTATGTTATAATGAATACTAATTAATCATATAATGGATATATGAAAACATATGATGTTGTAAAAAAGTTAAAAGCACAATGAGATCATTGTTTGTTCTCTACAAGTTTCTCTATTATAGAGCTCATTATGAACATCAAGTTAGTTACAATAAAAAATTATAAAAGAGTGGAATATTATCAACATATTATTATAAAACTTCAAACAGCTACAACAATGTCATTGGAGCTCCAGATGATACTGTTCTTAGCCAGGAAGTGGTAAATCATGGCACACATCTCTTGCACTCTTAAAACTTAAAGTCGACCATTATTCTATGACCCCTGCCTTTTACAAAACATCACATCACGTATACATTCAAAATACTAATGCAATTATCTAAACATATGTAATAAAAATAACAGTAAGCACCTAAAACTGTTTTGCGGATTTTCTGTTTCAGGTTGATCGAAACTAAATAATCCCTATCTATCTATCCCATATAACCTGAAAATCATAGAAAAAATGCACATAGATTAGAATCTACTTCTAGTAGATACTAGTATACTCATATTTAGTAAATCTTCTGCAGTTTTGCTCTCTACTACCTTATTCATAGATTCTGATCATGCATACACTGTACAGACGACCTGATCAAAGTGGCGGGGAGCCGCTGGATTCAGGCCGCTGGTGATCGGTCGTTTTGGAAATCTTTGGGGGAGGCCTATGTCCTGCAGTGGACGTCCTGAAAGGCTGGAATGATGATGAATGATGATGATGATACACTGTAAAATCGCATCTTTCCCAAAATTACCTTCTTTAAAATAATCATACATAGACTTTAAAATCATATTTTCCTCGCGCTGTCGGTAAAAACAAGACGAATTCTCGGCCACTTTATCTTGGCTGGTGGTAAGGGGCACCTCTGAAAATGTATAATCTACTTTTTATGGCCTACACATCCTGAACCGTTACTCACATGACGTAGAGTTTATTTTTCCCGAGAAATAGAGCTTTTGATGTTATCGTAAATCAATGATGACAACAACTCGTTTGTTAATGACCACCTAAATCATTACTACACGTGCTTTGTACTTATGTTTACTAATGTCTATGCAGAGGTGAAAAAATATTATGTATTTATTAATTATTTTACAAAAATACCAACTGATTTTCATGATTATTCGAGAGATACTTTATTCTTTGGAATTTGTTGCTATTATTGTTATTTTAAGTAAAATAAAAGACTAAGAAACTTATTGTAGAGCAGTATTGTTTATTAATTATAAACCGCCAGTATAAGTACATATTTGTGTTTATGTTCTTTTATACGTCAATTTAACTACAAGGAGCCATCGCGCTTCTGAAAATCATAAATTATATAATATAAGCTTTAGCAAAAACAATAAACATAATCGTCTCACAATAAAAACAAATATGTTTGTCGTACTTAAGGACATAATGAATGCCGAGATCCCGCTACCTACTTTTGTTTTCAATTCAACAGTGACTAAGTCATAAATATTAATCTAACGGATGTCTCATTATGAGGGCTCTTTGTCACAGCGGATCTTCGCGTTGAAATGAAACAACATGTGATTTTGATCCCCATAACTAACCACGTTACAAGTCAAATCGATTCCCGCCAACTGTTCCCGAACGTTTATTATCTATCGATAAATAGACTCTATTGTGTTACCGCAAAAAACGCATAAATCGAATCGATCTTTCTGTCTGAGTATAATGCACGAAATCCCGCAGGACCGATGCGTATTTGGCCACAGCAAATGTCAAAATATTTTCCATCAGTTGTACTAATGGTTGCGGTTTGTAAAGTTAGCATTAAGATCGTATTGTTGTGTGATCCGGGAATATTGACGCCAAATGTGCATCGTTAGTGACACGAAATATCAAATAAATAATTCAAATTATTTATTAGATAATGTTGTGATATCATATATACATTACCTAGGAGGTAGTACCTTAGTAGGTACCTATTAAAAATATTATGTGCTCTACTAAAATCCTAGAAAAGAGAGTTTTGAATACGAAGAAGTTAGAAAAAGTTAATTATTATTGCCTACTATAGAAATAAATATCTATTTTGTAATCGTGTTTAACCTAAATAATAAAATCCATCAAAAGATACAAAATTGAACACCTAATTATTTCTCTCATTTCAAGAAATATGATTAAAAAGTTATACTAATTTTGACTCCAATGACTTTGCACCAAAGCCCTGAATCAATTACAAATCTCATTACCTAACACAATCGCGACTTAGATTAGCTTATTACAAGAAATTCATTTTGAGCCGAATCACAAAAAATAGATGAGAATCCGAGAGCCATCGAGATACTTGACGAAATTCGAATGAATGTAATGCCATTATGATTAGCATTATTCAGTTAGGTTCGAAGGGGCCGCAGATTCCGGTTTACGGATAAAGCGAATTTGCCCAATTCAAAAACGATTTTTTCAACATTTTTTGTCAAATTTCTAACATGTGTGCGATCTCGAATACGCGACATAATCGCGTTTGTTACGCTTCGTGTTTTGAAAAGCTCAATGGTTTGTTTTGGTATTTAAGGGACAATGCGATAAAATAGTGGTTCCGTATGTTGCATCGCGTTATTCACAATAATTTTCTATATAATAAAACATCCTAAATAACACACAAAGCAACTCATTATCAATTTATTAAGTTCATTTAATATAGAAACTGATATGTTAAGATCTATCACCGAGTTTGCTTTTTATTCATTTAAAATAGCCAATACTCAAATGTGGACCATAAGCTGCACACAGAAAATCTTATCTACTCATAGCAAAAGTTATCAATTTTAATTTTTTCCTGGGGTAAAAACAAATTATTGTTCTATACAAACTTTTATGAACGTTCTATACTGGCATCTAACCATTAATAAATAATTCCATTTAATATCCCTAATACAAAATCATAAGTATCACTCTTAATTCGAAAGAACCCTAAACCGTTTTTCCATTCAGTCGGATAAATTTAAATTTATGTGGGGATTTTAATAAATAATTAGGTACACAAGATGTATAAACAGTGAGCAGAAAGTTTTTATTTTCTCCCACATTTTATAGATCTGGTTAATCCGGTCGGTTTTGTCACGCACGCTTAGGTGCACTGCATATGAATCTTTACGCTTTTTCGTTGACATTAATCACAAAACCCCACGTGATTTATTTAACAACAATCCGGATCGATGTTGAGTTTAGTCTATGCTCGGTTTTAAGCCAAGACGTCAACAAAGCGGCATTATACATTTTATAACCAGAGAGAATAAAAGTGCTATTTTTATAACTTTTCGAGTGACCGCTAGACACGTGTCGGCGTTCGGAAATTATTTTTAACAAAGAAGCCTTTATGGAACGTGGTGTGGTGTAACAGCTCATAATTTCAGGTTCGTGGCTGGCAATGTAAATACGACATAACGAGAACATTTTAAGGAAAAGAAGGCACCATTGTTTACCACAAGAGGTGCCTAACACACCAGTGACTTCACACTTACGAAATTACCAACTAGTAACTTGTTAAAGTACCTACAAGTACCTACACTTATTTGAATATTGCAACTGACAGTTAACACTATTGTAAACTGCACCATTCAAAATTATAAACAATATTCAGTTCTTAATAAATAGTAGAGCAAAACTTTCAAGTTTCAACTGTTATATTCTGCGCATACATGACGGTGAACATGAATTAAATTGAAATTGCAAATATTCAATTATAAAAGATTTAGACACCTTTTGTTCATAACGATGTAATTTGATATCTAGGTATGCAGCTATGATTATCGCTAAAACCTACATTGCATTGCCTAAACCACAAAGAGGACTCACACGATGCGCGGTTATCTCACAATCAGTAAAGTACTGTATCAAACATAGGAACAGGTACGCCTTAAGCAATAACAAGTTTAGATAAGTGATAAGCATAATAGCTTGCTTGAATAAAAAATAACATGGCACATTGATTCGGACGCGTAGAACAAATGAGTGATGAAAGATTGACAGGTTAGATATGTTTGTACAGAGGTTGTGGCCAATGTCCGTTACAGACTGCTTGCAATACGAGTGGTAACCTTTCAAAGTTAAGAGCACACGAATAATTGCGAAAGATATGAAGCTATAAATTTTAATCACAACACTCATGGACATCTCTAACAATATTCGATGCGCGATTTGTTCTTTAGAAACTTGACAGCTTATAAACGAACTTGTCAAACGTATAACCTCTGCAGAAGCAACCTTTGCTGAATTAAACCGTCGTTCAATCGACAAAATTTTCTATTGATAAACAAAAATTATACACAATGGATCTAAAACTGCTCTTCAGGAACTGGTCAGAAGCTTTTGCATTAAAGAAGGAATGTGAAAAAATTAACGTTAAAAGTATTTCCGTTTGTTACTTAACGCGTAGCTGTAAAAAGCTGGTTGTGTGGTAATGCCCTACTTAATAACATTTGATTGTTTAAATTATCAGATATGATACAAGTTACATTGCAAATAATACAAGCACACGCCTTATCCACATATAAATTTTTATATTCTATGTCATAATATGTATTTGATTTGATCGTTAAACTCCATGTCGCATCAAACGAAACGGAAACATGTAATTTCACTATAAAATATTACTCGTTATCATACATATTCGTAATCAGCCTTTGTCGGCGAACTTCATATCAAATCATGTAATTAAAACTCAAATCAAAATAAGCACAGACCGTACGTCCGACCTATGTCAGTGACCGGTTTTGAATGCTCTTAATTTTTTTCAGTGCCTCGATTTGTGGGTTCTTGCTTTGTGATATAAAATTAATGATTTTTTGGTCAGTGCAGTGCTGCGTCAGGGTACAATAGGCACAGTGACAATGGTGTCCCGCTGTCGAAGATATTGACGGTAGGGCGAGCTACCTACGCTCCCTACCGTACCTTTGTCCACAAGAATTTTGGTCACGTCATGGAGCGAAGGAAGCTCGTGAGAATGAATCCTAATATTTCATCAAATTATACTATAATGATAAAACGCGTTTTCATAAAGGAGCGTATTGAAATCTTGGTCCTGAGAGACGATAACAAATCATCAGAGAAATCAAACGAGCTTGAAGCTTCTTTTCTTTGTAAACCTATGCAAATCATTCTATTTCGAATTCTTAAATGCTTTTAACCGTGCTTTAATTTACTCAAAAATATAAAATGCTATTTATTTAGTTAATAGTAAACGAATTGCGATATTGTTCACAAAAAAATCTGTTTAATTTCTAAATAATATATTTATTTATAGGTATTTTACAATCTTATCAGTCGTCATTGAAATCAAATTACTCATTAACAATGATTTTTTGTTAACAGCTCCCATAAATGGCCAATAAAACGACGTGCCAATACACATGGCCCCATAAATTACTAGGCGCTTTCTATAACAATCCTTAGACCGCCGGGCACCACAAGTTAGGGTGGTCGGGATGTTATGACCGCATTACAATTTAAACCAGTGGTTCTTTGTAAACAGCCATCATTGTGTCCAACCTTGCAGCATTGTCATTGACCACTAGATTTATGGCAGGCCAATATCATTTCATTAGCACCAATACCACCGAACTGTTTATAAATCTGTACGGGCTCAATATCAATTCGATTGACGACATATACCGCTGTTATGGGCAATAAATCGAAGGGATTATCTTGTCCGTGGGCCGTGATTAGGAGCCATCGACGTTCGGCAATATATCCGGGGGACGTTGAAAATTAAATCGCTAAAGCCCAGTTAATGGTGGAAGTACAATCTGTGGCTATGGCTAATGATTTAATGCGGACAGGGTTGTAAAGCGTTGTCATGATATCGTGTATACTGGACAGGGGCGAAGATATAGTTCTCTTTTATATTCATAGCAATAACTAGGGTCCATTCATTATATTATACCAACGATGTTATCGGACATCCCAGTTATTGATCACATTGAGTTGAGATGCTATGCCTTTATTTTTACTACAAGGTCTTTTTTCTCACGTACCTACACACAAAAAAGTTATATATGTACTTATAGTAGAGCTATTTAAATAGGCAACATTTGACAGTTCAACAAAATTCAACAACGTAACCTAGTAACGACGACATAGAATAATATACTATTTTGTTTTGTGAGAACTGCACATTTGCTTAACTTTTTTCATTTACGATTACATATTTATAATAATAATGACCGATACAAGTAATTTTAAGATTTGTTTTTACTGAGAAACCATTCTAAACATAATAAACAATTTCTAATTTAAAGAACTGTCGTCGCTACAATTTTGTGTCAATAAACCTTTTTTTCTTTTTAAATATCAGAGACGTTAGGTACTCTAAAAATTGAAATCTGACATATCAAATCGAATGCATTGATTACTTTTGAATAAAAATCATCATAAATTAATAAATGCGTTGTGTTTTTTTAATTATGTATTATACTTGTCTTATTTTGCTCCTTAAATTTACGAAAGAAAGCATGGACGTATAAAAAAAGACGGACGGTATATCGCCTAAACATTGAGTGAAGCCTAGTAATGGCGGCGAAACATCCATGTGTGTGTGCCATGTTGCCATGGCAACAGCTGTCCTGATGACAATGGCGGCTGTATTTTTTTCTATAAATTTTGCCGTAATAATTTTGTCATTAAAACATAAAAGAAATAACTTGCTTCCCTGTGGAATGTAATCCCTTGTGTTTTGTTATTTAAAATTGTACTGTTGCGACACCATTTAACCACGCAAGACGGCATTTTAAATATTTTTTGTGAAACAGTGACGCAGTTAATCAGTCGGTAGTTCACGACGTAATGGCGGCCGACTAGCTTACTATGGTGAGAGTGTGTGCGTGTTTATTGTCTTTACACGACCCGCTAGCTTACTATGGTGGCTTCACGTTGTTTGTTCGTAATACGGCGTCCGTCTTTTTTTATATGTCCATGAAAGAAAGTATATTACTGGGACAGGGATTCGCCTGATGAATTTTAAAATTGACATGTGTTTCAAGTTCGATTGACAAATGTTTCAAGTCCGTATCATACCTCTCTTCAAAGATAACATTGATAGACGTCAAATGTTGCCTCGACTATAATGTTATTTATAAAATAAACAAAAGAGTTCCTGTGTTACATTTTGTTTGCGTCAAGAATTAGAATCTGCGATGTTATTTACTAAGATTTACTGGAATGACCAGTTGAGAACGTGGAATATATGTAAGATGGTATTTAGATCCCTAACACATCGGTAATGTAATTGATTTTCTGTGCCTATCTATAGTTGTGTTACTATATTTCTATAATAAGATTTTGCAATAAAATATAATAATACATATATGCATATGACATTTGAGACACTTGGATTCGGTATTAGAAAACCAAATATAATAGGGTAGAGCTATGGAAATGTTTGTTCACTTAATTCAAGCACCAGTACTACAATTATTATTTTTACGAACAGTTATTGAAAATGATTTCATTGCCCGTTGGCACATTTGAATGTTGGGAATATCTTTCTTGACTCTCTCAGTTATTTTTATAATTAAAAAGGTCTGTTGTAAAAAATGTCCATGAGATCACAATTACAATTAAAATAAATGCAGTTTACAACTTTAATTTAGAAAAAACTTTAATTATCATGAATCTCGATGGATTCATTTTATTTAATGCGCCGTTAAATTTAACAACAATTGCTTTTTAGTGCTATACTGGACAACTTTATGTTTATATGTCGTTAAGATAAGTGTTTCTACGTTTCAAACTAGGACCGTGAATGACTACAGAGTATCGCAGGGTGCATTAGCATAACTCAAACGTTTTCTCTGCTATCGCCTATCATTCTCATGCATTTGTAACTTACAGGTAGGAAGGTCCATAAAACAAACACTTGTACATTATTGTTCAAGTAACATTAACCCGTAGTTATATGGAATTAGGTACGAGGATGTCATAGTGATATTTACACGGAATAGTTCACAAATCATAGGTTTTAGGAAAGCACAAAAAGCTTTGTGATAAAATTGTTTAAGGATGTTTCAACTACGTCGTATTTATGAAGTGTGGAAAATATAGTGCTTACAGCATGTTGTTCCCATAAATCTGCCTATAGGTACTACCTACATAATATACTTATTTACAATTCGTTATTTTTATTTGCTCAACTTTTAGATCCTATAACATGTTTTTGAATTTAAAATAGGCATTTCCTCGATTCCCTACTTAAGTAGTAGTTGAAACAATTTTTAATGCTTTGATTAATCAATCGTTAAATTAATGTCTGATACTTACACGAAAATAAAATGAAATTTATAGTCATGCAGACTAAAGATAAATTTAATATTTACCTTTACTTTTCGAACGTAGGTACCTATGTTGTAATTTCAAATATAAAAGGGAATTTATAATTCGAGCACAATACCTTGTAAAATTTAAAGTCAAAATCAGCCTTTTTTTCTATCCCAGGTGTGTTATCGCAAACAAAATTACAATATTAGCCAACACGGACCAAGACCACACAGTATCATATGACAAAAGACATCGTTTGCCGCCAAGATTTCCTTCTATTGTCAGTGTCAAAACAAGATCGGTTACAATAAATCTTATTAAAAGTTAAGCCTCACACAGCCATTCATAGGTGTCTTTGATAGATTCTAAAGAATAGTTGTTTACAGTAAACCGCGGATATTGCTAGAGCTTTTGTGGCTTATGCATCTGCTATACCTGGGTAAAATTATTAGGTTACGTAGGTACTCAATTTTTTTTTCTAGATTCACAACGGTCATCATTAACTTTTTTTTATACTCGGAAGAAATATTGTATCTTCGGCAATCGGTAATGAACTTAGAGTAATGAATGTAACATTATTCCTTACGTTATTCAATCTTCTTATTACTCTGCACGGATTACGTTGGTGTCTATAATCTATGGAGTGCTCGCGGATCGCACTTTCAAGTTTCAAACATGAAAATTATTATTTTATTTTTATTTTCTTCGCTATAGCCTTTAGGCATCTTTAAGTAATATAAATAAAAAATGTATGCGTGTACTAGAGTACACACGTAAGAAGTGAAACTTCTTTATGACCTAAAAATGTCACGAGTATGGCGTAACGCAAAAATGACACGCGTACGGCGTAACGAAAAAATGTCACGCGTACGTCGTAACGCAAAAATGTTACACTAAATTTTTGTCCAACCCCGATAAAGAAGTTTCACTTCAAAAAGGGTTGTTGTTTCTCAAATGTTCCTAGACTTTTGTCTTATAAGACCAAAAAGTCAAAATCACTAAACCTCGCACTAAACAATGTACCTAGTAGATCTTAAGCGCCTTATACACGGTCCATCCCCGCTGTACGTCAGCTCAAGGCTGCGGTGCTGGATTACATACTGATGCATACTGACTATCGTGCGCGCATCAAGCATGGCATTTAAATCGAACGAAGTTTACGAGAGGACGTGTGTGAAAATGCCACCTGCATTATCAAAAGCTTTTTTTCTGCTGTATAGGCTATACACGATCGAGCACGCACGATGCAGGACCGCTCTGACGTACGTCCGCGTTATCCACTGTCCATCTGCACGACGTTCGCGGTGGTGGGGGTGCTCGCTGGACGAAAAATTGGTCGTGCACATCCAGCAACATAATAAGTAATAATAATTGTTGACGTACGTCAAAACTATTCACTGTCGTTTTGCGCCGTGCATCGTGTATGACCTTAGCGGGACGTACAGCCAAATGGACCGTGTATCAGGTTCTTTACGGATACTAGACTATACTAGTAACTAGACGTAATAAAATTAATAAAAAAACGGTAGAGATAGTTGGTATACGCTTCTAAAAAAATAATCTATAATTTATACTATAATCAATATACAATCAGTATAGTTATGTAGAGTTAGTTATGTATTAATATTTAATGTAGGATATCGGATATATGTACAATGTCACGTGATACGGAAAAACAATGCGAGTGACATCTATGAGCTTTTTACTTAACTATTTAGAATTAATAATGTTATTATTGAAAACAGCGCCATCTATTTTATCAGCAAGGTTTTATTTTCTATTCTGAAAGAAAAAATATCGAACATTGTTCATAATTAATACAAATAAAACAAAGAGTCAAAAATTAAATAATCTAAAATTTTATTATAACACTTTATACTTTATGGTGCCACTTTCATAGACTGTATCATTTTTAATCTGTTGTTGAGGTAGTTCTAAATTCTAATTCGTATTTGATTTTGACCATTTACAAGCGTGTCCAACCTCTCGTAACGTATTTCAACCAATGGGAAAACTCTATTTTGTTATCAACCTTCCAATCTAGCCAATGAATAGTTTGACAAGAAACTGCATAATGCATCTAAATGCAACAGCTATCAACCATCAAATAAAACAGTTTTTTAATCTGAAGCACAAGTATGTAGTGTTTGTTTGCTTTGTTGTTGTGGTGTAATTTTAACGTTATGATAAATGGAAATAGTGTTCTTTTAAATTATTATAGTAGTTAACAATATCAAGAGCTAACTTACAACCCTATTTATAGAATATCGAATTATATGAACCTTTACAGGGGTAAGTACAAAAACTTTCATTGTATTAATCACCGCACCATGCACAACATTACATATTTGATTTTCTAAATCAAAAGTTTTAACATAATAAACATATTCATATTGAATACAATATGAATTTGTTACAAATAAACTAAAAAGCCCGTAGATTTATATATTTGAAACTGTATACCTATCGTACAATACCCTTTAAAAAAGTATATTTAGTGAACATCGTAATTGATCGTAATCATTGAGAATTGTTTAGTTACCTACCAATTCCTTTAATTCAGATTTAAAGATTTTTAACTTTGAATCTCAAGTTACGCGCAACTTATAATTAATCAGTAACGAGACTATACGGAGTCACTAAAACTAATCCATACTTATTTTCATTTGTAATTTATACTAAATAACAATTAAAATTAAACAATAATAAATGTTAACACATACTTCATTTATTTCTATTAAAAGCATTTTAACAAGATATTATCTTGTACACAGTATTTGCAAGTTTATTCATGTCAATGTTAAAAAAATTGTTTCACAGTAACATCATAAAAACACTAAATTTTAAAATCAATGTGATTTCAAAATTATACAATTTCTTATTTTACTTCATATTTACTTTTGTATGTGTTGTACTCTTCTGTCAATATCAATTGAGTATGAGTGCTCTCGTCTGCTTGAGGTTTGTATTTTCCATGTTACTTAATTTATCAGCCACAACTGTGTATTCACTACTATTTAGTATGTATATGTACCATTTATTTTGATGTAAACTTGTTTATAGATTATCTAATATAAATTATCATAAGGGTGTATGTTAGTAATGTTACTATCAGTTTTATTAATCATTTAAGACATGAACTGTATATTTTCTTTGGTCTTAAAATTTAAATTATTCTCTTTGGGCGTATTCAGAAAGAAAGCTTGAAACTTATAAGCGCTTATCGGCGCTTGTCATGTTCATATATTTTCCTGCGCGGGTTACCAGCGCTGACATGCGCCGATAAGCGCTTACAAGTTTCAAGCTTTCTTTCTGAATACGCCCTTTGGTCTTAATACTCTGAAGCAGCTTCATATATATAACTATCATCAAAGTATAGAAATAAAATCCTAATAAAATGAAAATAGCTTACTATTTCATCCAATTGAGCATATAAATCATGCAACTTTACCATTCCAAAGAATGATTCATACTAAAACAACATCAAAATCCAACTATATAGTAAATTGTAGGAAAACAAACAAAATTCTAATAAATCATACATTTTCTAAGACCACAAGCTGAATCTAAGGGTTCTTTCGATCAATGTTCAATGTTGAATCTATTTAGGTAACACCATTTTAATCATTGCGCAAACCAATTTTTAAATAATGTGGGAATTCCTGGTCTTATCACTTTGTTATCAAATTACTTGTATTTGTAAGTGACACCAATATCAATGTTACTAGCGGAGACAAATGACTAATGATCCACTGACCTTAACCTAGAAAATTTGTTGAGGTATCACAAAATAAATTATAAATAAATAAATAAATAAATAAATATTATAGGACATTATTACACAAAATCAACCTAGTCCCACAGTTAGCTCAATTAAGGCTTGTGTTGTGGGTACTAGGCGACGATAAATATAATATTATAAATACATATATAGATAATAACACCCAGACCCAAGAACAAATAATTGAGTTCATCACACAAATATTTGCCCTGACCGGGGATCGAACCCGGGACCGTCGGCTTAGTAGGCAGTTACTTTACCACTGCGCCAACCGTGTCGTCAAATTATCATGATATAATAAATTGTAGGCTATTTTTAGGGTACCGAACCATAAAAAGAATAAACGGAACTCTTACAGGATCACTTTGTTGTGTCCGACTGTCTATCAAGACCATTTATAATAGGAATGCATTGAGGTATCAATTAAAGTATACAGAAAATATTGTTGGTTAAAAAAAAAGAAACCTAGGACTGACAAGTTGAAAAACAATACACAAATGAGTTCCAATGTTTACTTTAGAACTTTGGAATTGAATATTGGACTTTAATTATTTCTTTTTAAATTGTTGATGCTATGAAATCTGATCAGTAATAATCATTGTGTAACATATCAAATATCTTGTCTCGGTGTTCAGTGTTCACAAGTTATTAATCAAAGTGCTTAAATTTTATGTTTAAATGCAAAAAAAGAATTTGGGCAATGATAGTTCAACAACTAGATAAATATTTGATGGCAAGTCTAAACTTTTATTTCTTACATAGATAGAGACTTTCCAGATTCATTCTATGTAATATAGCCACAGCATAACAAAAATCAAATAAGATGAGAGCAACCTTTGTTATGCTCTCATCTATAATTTGTTTTAGAAAAACAAATAATAGAAATTCAATATGATCAAATTTTTTTAGGATATTAATTTAATGTTTTAATCTAAAAAATAAGATATCAAATTTCTTGTTATATAACGTTCAACATTCTTCAAATATGATCTTATTACATTGTGCACATTGACATCACACTTTGTATTCGTCACACACATAATTTTGCTTGTAGTAAAATTATCATCTCAATAGTTTGTATACAACCTTGACAATCGTGATAGTTGGTTGTGCGGTCAAAAACCTAATTCGCGGTTCATTACATGGTATATACCCAGTAAAGTTTCGTGTAGGTGGCACTCATCATGAAGGTCATTCAATATTTTAGCGTAAACTTGGTCCGAATGCTAATAACTTAACAATACTCATTAATCTGCCGCGATTTGTTGCTATCAGACGCTCGTCGAAATTTTTATCGATTTTATAATAATTGAAGGAAATATCTTTAAGGTGTTGGTGATTTGTTTGTGATTTTTTCTAATTCATTGTTCTATTACTTGAATCATCTGCAAAAGTAAGTTTACTTTATAATTATTATAATCTGTAAATGTAAATTCGTTGTATAATATTTGTTTCTTCGTAGACTCCAGTTGACGTTCGCGTTCGGCACCGGATTTTGTTACAATAAAAATACTATCTTCGCATCGATATCATTTTTTGCGCAT